>NC_143572.1:80525000-80700000 GCF_054136105.1 Typopeltis vanoorti
AGACGCTATACATGGAAATCGCCAAGAGATGTTCCACGACTCCAGGCTAATTACATAGTAGTCAAGAAGAGATACAAAAACCAACTTGAGTTGGTTTTTGTATCTCTTCTTTTGTATCTTTTGTATCTACAGCCACCCCAGAGATGAAATAGAGAATGACCAAACATTCGTTATTGCAAATTATAAAGAAAATACATTAAATAAACAAAGAATAAAATAGAATATATGCAGATATAAAAAATGAATTTTAAAAAGAAAGAGATTGGATGCATGCCTAACAGTGGACAAGACATGACATCTTCAATGAAATAAATAAAATTAACTTACTAATTGTTTAACCTCCCAACCGGCCGGTGTGGATGAAATATTCAACACTCCCTAGCTTTTTTCATGGATCAAAACTTAGTCGCCATTCTACCTTTTATCATGCCATGCCTTCCTCCGCCGTTAATCTCGTTACAGCTATTCCATAGTCATTAGTGGATTAACTGTTGCTGAGTGACCTTTATGTCCCCTCCCCCTGTCTTTACATCTATTGTGTTGCTTAGAATTTCATTTACTGTCCTAAGTTATTTGACCTTTCTTACCTCTAAAATGATTTATTGTGTCTCTTCCCAAAAATTGAAACGAATTTCACATATGCGAAAAAAATCAATCCTGAAATGACCACCGATCAGCCTTTGCAATGAATATTTAGTCATAGTAAATTTGGTGTATTTTATTCTACAAATCAGTGCACCGGAAGAGTTACACTGATTATTCTTTCACTTTACGTATAATAATTGAATAATTGTTTTCGAATTTTCAAATGTTTGCTTTGAAAATATTATGTCAAATATTTATATTTTTAAATAATATTTATTGAAATAAATATGTCCTTTTTCTTTCGTTTCTAGCGAAATAGCATTATATGGATCATCACATTTCAGATTTAGATACGATTGTTTGTTATTCATAAAGACTTCTTGTGGAAACAAGAAATTTAATATTTCTTGTTTCCACAAGAAATATTAAATTTCTTGATTAAAATTCATATATTAATTGCTATTAAATCATAGTTAATATGTTGGGAATATTTTATTTATAAATGAAGTTTTAATTTAGCATTAATTACTTCGTTTTATTACAGCTTGTGAGTAGGGTTACTGCCATGAGATATTTTGCCTAGTGATGTATTAAAACCAAGCAGACAAGCAGCAATATATGAAGACTATTAAGTTGTAGGAAACATTTCATTCGAGATTAGCAACAAGTAATTCCGAAGAGGCTCCACTTCATTGGCATCGTGGGAAATCTTCAAAATGACAATGGAATTGACGACAAAATTCAACAAAGAATGACATGTTCTTCTCCTGAAACGTGGAAGAGTGCTCAATCACATTTCCTAGTGAAATTTCTTAATTGAGATGAAAATATGATAAAGCATTTCGCATGAGAGTCATGCAAGATGCAGTTTTTATATCAGAGTAACCTAAACCGACATCACTAAACTCACAATAATCACTCGGATATTAAAAAAAAGTTTATGTGTAAAGTATGACGCAAACTCTTTAAGTGATCATATCAACTTAAAAAGCACAATTCGTAGTAGCCAAAGAACAACAAATTTCAGTGGTAAACCATCATGCGAAAGATGAGTGGGAAAACTTTCATGGCTGTGACAGCCTAAAATCGGCACCAAAAAGTGCACTTGGAAGAAGAAGAAAAACATTTCTTCTGTAGGACATGCCAGTATATTCTTTGATTCAGCAAATCTTCGACAGCATCTGAAAACGCACTGAATGAGAAGCTATTTCCTTGTGCAAATTGCAGCAAGTCCTTTTTACTCGCTTACACACTGACGAGGCTAAGGCTCCAGTTCACTGCAGTAAAAAACTGTTAACATGTAAAATATGCGACAAACGGTCTACCGGTTTATATCATTTGAAGATACACAAACTTGTGCTTCAAGCATCGGAACACCATTTCAAGTGCGAAAAACGCAAGAAAACATCGTTTACAGTCCCAGTCCTGTCTTCAAAGACATAAAACAGGATGACACTGGGAACGTTTTCCTTGCTCCAAATGTAAAAAGGAGTTTCTTATTTTAAATCTTTTGAGCTACATTTGAGAAATTGTGAATGTAGAAAACATTTTCCGCTTAAATTACCAGGAATACAGAGACAAATTGAGCCAACCGCAAATCAATCTGCCAAGTGCCTAGTGGTGAAAGTTTTCTCTGTGAAATGTGTGGCAAATAATCTTCCTCAATGCCATTTGTTAAAACGCATTTCGTCGTTAACACGCATGAGAGGCCTTTTCAACGCCAAAAGACATTGTCTCTCTCTCTCTCTCAGACACTAAAACCCCAATTAGCTAGCGTGCAGATGAAGAAGAAACCTTTCACCTGTGAAATATGTTCCAATGCCTTTTCACAGAAAGGAAAAGATTTGCTTTCACAGAAAGATCAGAACATTTCATGGAAAAGAGAAGCCTTTTGAGAGTGAAATTTGTAGGATATCAAATAGCTATAGAAAAATCCTTAAGTTACATCTCAGATCTCAGACAAAAGAAAAACCTTTAACATTGTCACGTGTGTAGCGTTATGTTTTCATGTGTACAGTCCCTTCAAAATCACCAAAAACGGCACCAGCCGACTGAAGCTAAACATTTTTCGTGTAAAATATGTGGCAAACAATTTTCTGAATCAGGTTTTCTTAAAAATCACATGAAAAGGCACACCACAGATTGCTCCTTTGTGTGCGAAATTTGCCACAAGAAATTCTTCCACTCATCTGATCTGAAAAGACATGAAAGAGTTCACACCGGAGAGAAACCTTTTCCATGTGAAATATGCAACAAGAGGTTTTCAGAGAGTTCTAGTATGAAAAGACACCTAAGAATACATACTGGTGAGAAACCGTTCACTTGTGACGTGTGTAGCTGTACGTTTTCCGCTGTACAGTACCTTAAAAGGCACCAAAAACGTCACCATCCAACTGAAGAGAAACCTTTTTCGTGTAAAATATGCGACAAACAATTTTCTGAATCAGATTCTCTTAAACGACACGTGAAAAGGCATACCACAGATTGCTCTTTTCAATGCGAAATCTGTCACATGAAATTCTTCGGCTCGTATGACCTGAAAATACACGAAAGAATTCACACCGGAGAGAAACCCTTTTCATGTGAAATATGCAACAAGAGGTTTTCAGCCAGTTCAAGCCAGAAAAGACATTTAAGAATACATACTGATGAGAAACCTTTCAGTTGTCCCGTGTGTAGCTCTACGTTTTCAACTCTAAGCTTCCTTAAAAAGCACGAAAAATGCCATCAGCTAACTGAAGAGAAACTTTTTTCCTGTAAAATATGTGGGAAACAATTTCCTGAATCGAGATATCTTAGAAAACACATGAAAAGGCACACTACGGATTATTCATTTGCATGTGAAATCTGTCACAAAAATTTCTTCAACTCTTATGAGCTGAAAAGACACAAAAGCATTCACACTGGAGAGAAACCTTTTCAATGTGAAATCTGTTACAAGAAATTCTTCGACTCGTATCACCTGAAAAGACACGAAAGAGTTCACACAGGAGAGAAATCTTTTCCATGCGAAATTTGACACAAAAGATTTTCAGCCAGTTCGAGTTTGAAAAGTCATCTAAGAGCTCATACTTATGAGAATCCTTTCACTTTTGACGTGTGTAGCTCTACGTTTATGGCTATACAATCCCTCAAAAGGCACCAGAAACGGCACGGTCTGACTGAAGAAAAGAATGTAAAATATGTAGCCAGCAATTTCCTGAATCAGGTTGTCTTAAAAATCACATGTGAAAGGCACGCCAGAGATTATCCTTTGCATTCAAAATCTATCCCAAGAAAGTCTTCGACTCGTATCACCTGAAAACACACGAAAGGGTTCAGACCAGAGAGAAACCTTTTCCATGTGAAATTTGCAACAAGAATTTTTCAGACAGTTTGACTCTGAAACATCTACCAGTACACACTAAAGCGAAATCTTTCTCTTCTCTGTATGTAGTGCTATGTTTTCGGCTGTACAGTCCCTTAAAAATCACCAAAAACGCCACCATGTCACTGAAGAAAAACATTTTCGTGTTAAATATGTGGCAAACGATTTTCTGAATCAGACACTTAAAAAACACATGAAAAGGTACACCATAGATGATTAATTACTCCTTTGCACGCAAAATCTGTCACATAGAAATTCTTCAACTCATATGGCCTGAAAATACACAAAAGGGTTCACACCAGAGAGAAACTTTTTCATGTGAAATTTGCAACAAGAATTTTCACACCGTTCGAGTCTGAAATGACATGTAAGATTACATACTGATGAGAAACCTTTTACTTGTTCAACGTACGGGAAAACATTCTTGCGAAAGGAATTCCTGATGACCACTCAAGAATTCAACACAGCTAATGAGTGGTTGGTGGATGTTTGTGTCCTTCTCATATATGTACAATTCTGTTTGCATTTATCCAAGTCGCCCTGTTAAGCACAACTTAAAAGTATTCCTCCATGAAAATTGGATTTATTATTATTTTGTTTTTCGAAAATAAGTAATACATTAGTCAGAAGCACTGCTTTTCCAAATCTCACTTGAGTTTTAAAAATATACGTGGACTGAAGGAAAAGTCATCATAAATTTTTCAAAACAGAGCTAACGGAATGGGTTTTATGTCAAACAAAATTGAACTCTTGTAGACACTGTTTAGTTTGCGTTGAAGAAAGATGCGGGATCGAGAACCTGCTGATACCGTGCAGGAATTTTCTGAAGTTACTTCAAGGATTCACTTTTATTATTATTATTATTATTTGCTTATTTTTTGCTACTAACTTAGAAATAAAATCCTCATGAAGAAATGGATACGCTGTTTCCCTGACCAACTACCTGCGATTTTCTTTTGTTAATGGTATCGGTCTGTTCCTTTCATGTTGTTTAAATTAAATCGATGGCTTCGCACTCGACGATCAAAAGTGAACAGAAATCTGTTTGAAAGAAGTTTTCGAAAAGTTTGATGTTTCTTGTACGAGCTACAGGCCAGATGAATATTTCACATCACTCGGATTACTTTTTTCTGTTCTTCTGTGAGAACCAAGTGATTTTCGTCCATGCCTGCAGCATCCTTAATTCATCTTCATGGTAATATCTAGTACCATGAAAAGTCTTCGCTTAATATTTATAATGTCTAGTTACACTATCCCTCGTCCTTTGAAGTTCACATATTTAAAGACCGTCAGACTAGGTGAGAATATGAAAGTTTTGAGAGCAGCAGGTAGTATACGGGAGTGGGCAACTTCTCTCTGCACATTAGATTTTTTCATCATAAATATCAGAGGACTTTTTCCGTGACTTTTTGGATTAACAAAATTTTAGTTAATTAGTTTTATTTTATTCATCATTGGTTTATTTTTATTTTTGTTTTCACTACTATTTCATGTGTTCCACGCTTTTTTTAATTTAGTGTGAAATGAAAATTGTATTCATTTGTTTTACAGACAGTTTATTACGCTTGCAAGTGAATTAAAAATTGTAATTTTCTGAACAATTTCTTCTGAAGATCTTCACTTTCTGAAATTTAATAAGATGCAGTTGTTTTTGTAAAGTTGTTAGATTATTTTAGTAACATACGTGCTTCTAACAAATACTCGTTTTAATGTATAAACTTTTTAAAAAAATTATAATAAAAAGGTTTCGAATATGGCAAATGTGTATCCGGGGAAATAATTGAAATTCCATTCTAAAAATGCACATTAGATCGAAGTAATCACCAACACAGTGTTTTCTCTATTTCAAAATACAACTTGTACTACTTTAGTTCTCGATGTTCTTCTTCGTCTAAATTTTACTGACATCTTCCTTGAGGAAACTTCACTGAATGAACCGATCCGCGTATATTGATGACAGAGACTGCCATTTTCTAATCCCATTTATAACGGGATTAGAAATTGGCAAAATTCCAGTTTTTTTCCCTCTTTAAATTCCAGTTTTTTCTAATTAATTTCTCTCATGATACTCTTTTTGTATGCAAATCTCCACCCCTCATTGTTTAGTTTTATTTGAGCTGACACCAAACCACAAAATTTTGTCAATGATCCAACCAATTTTTAGAAGTGCAGTAGAACCATTCAAAGAAGTGTTGGTCATTATTGTAACTTGCATCGGCAAAAGGTATCTGATGAGATACAAGTGAACGTTTGACTAAGTTCATATTTTTTTGTGTTCTGGAAGCATTTACAGTCGACTGAAATTGCAAGTTCTTTACACTAAATTAATAACATTTCTGTCATTCTTATTCATTTAATAAGATATTTTAATCACTTCAGTATAAAATAATAAAACTGGTATTATGGTAACGAAATAAAAATGCCAAAGTAATTGGACCCAAAGACAGAACTTGCCACAAACACAGAACACAAAATAATCGACAATGACAAATGTCCCCCAATCATTCCAGAAGCCCACATTTCCTTTTGCCAGAAAGAGATCAGCAAAATACTGTCTAAAGTAGATACAAAAATGACTTCTGGTCCTGATGGCATTCCTGCAATAGTCCTGAAAGTTTGCACACCAGAACTGTCTCCTGTCGCTTATATATACTGTCCTACTTCACTGGTATCTATCCCACAGCCTGGAAATTGGCCTATATTCAACCCATTCCCAAGAAGGGCGACAAGTCACTGCCGTGTAACAATCGCTCCATCTCGCTCACCTCAGTCCTGTCTAAAGTAATGGAAAAATCATCAATTCCCAACTCCTACCCTACCTTGAAGCTACCCGTCTAAAATACGATCGCTAGTACGGATTCCGTCGCTGCCGATCAACAGGAGATCTGCTCATATATGTCACCCATCTATAGTCAAAAGTCATGGAGAATTTTGGCGAATCTCAAGCGGTTGGACTTGATATCTCCAAGGCATTTGTTCAGGTCTGGCACAAAGGCTTACTAAGTAGGTTGTCATCATTTGGTCTATCTCAAGACCTCTGTAGTTGGATTGCCAGCTTTGTGTCTGGATGCACACCCCAAGGCGTTTGACCGGGTCTGGCAAGTAATTGTTCCTCTGTAACGAACCTTGATAAGACCCCATCTTGACTACTGTGCCCAGATTTATTATGGCACAGTAGTATTTATTATGCCAGGGTTTCTTCTTGATGCGGAGGAGGTGGAGAGAATCCAGAGGCGATCTTGGAAAACGTTTCTCTTAATCCACGAGTATTTGAAATTCACTTTACGCTAATAATTGGAATTTGTGAATTTCTGCGATGAATAAAAACTTAAAATGGTGATATTTTTCGCGTACTCTGAAATACGTGGTATGCGAACAACTTTGGAATTCGCGATTATATTTTTTTATATAAAAGTCATATTATGATGCAATGTTATACAGTAATCTATTGTAATATTATAAAACTAAATGGAGTATGTGGTATTGTCTGTACGATATTCTAATCCAGCGTTTCCCAAACTTTTCCTACGATGGAACACTTCACAAATCCTGAAATTTTAATTGAACACCTTGGTTATTTTGTAGGGTAGTAAGATATTAATTATAAATAAAATAATATGCAATATATGTACTATACATATTGTAAAATTACATTCTTTTAATGACTTCTATGTTTTGGGGTCTTTGAGACACAAATTCTTTTGATATCAGGCACAATATTAGTAAGTTGAATTCTCATATCTGACTTTTGTGGCTCTTATAGCTTTGCAGGATATGTGTTACAATTCCCTTCATCTTTCTTATCATTGCTTGCACACCATCCTGACAAATATCAATACCTTTCTCCTAACCGATTTCCTGTTTTGTAATGTAATTATTAATACAGTTGAATATATCTTCTCTGGTAGTTTTTTTATTGTAGATATTCCAACATGAGTAAATCTTCAGTTCTTTTATCAAATATACAGTATAATGAACAAGCACTAGTAATACAGCGAGTCCTGCGACATTTGTAGATTCATCCATTTGCAATGCATATTCACTACGAAGTCTAAATCGATGAATTAGCTCTTTCTCTATGTCAGCAGAAAGACCTTTGATGTAGGGTGAAAAAACAGTATTATTTGTCTAATACGATGTACGAGCGCTAGCCCAAGCGTTTGTGGGAGGTGAATATACGAACGCTTGGGTAAGCGCTCGTGTCTCTTACTAGGTTCGGCTAGGGTAACTAGTAGTATGGCGGCGAGTGTTTTCCCGCAAGCTCTCTGGTCAACTTTCGCACGAAACTTTTATAGTTTCTGTATTCGGCTATGAAATGATGTTGGATTCAATATCCACTAAGTTATATAATTATTTAGTGCATATCCACATTTAATAAACGCTAATATTAAAACTGGTTTTTATTTTATTTTTTCGACTTACTCCAGTGGCTTTTGAAGACGGCACCGCGATGCGATGCGATGCATGGCCTGCTTACAGTGTTATGCCGACCCTTCTCACAAAACATAATTTCATCGCATAATTTTCCAGTCCCCTTGACCCTACAACAGTCTTTGTTTATACCGTCGCACTCTAGCCGCCTTTTGCTTGGAAGTCATAAGCGGCTTTGTCTTAGGCATCCTTGATTTAAAACCCAATTTGTGAGGTTCTAACATCGTAGATTTAGACACATTCACACCTAGTTCTTTCCATTTCCTCTAAAAATACGTTAAAGAGGTTTTGAAGAGGTTTTTTTTTCACGATATACTTTAAACTCCTCTCAACTCTTGATATGGTTATTACCTTTCGACCTCAATTGCTGCAATCATTTTCCAAACTCCTATTATTAGAATAATGTCTCAATACTCTACTGACGCTTGCTTGAGAACATTTCAATTTCTTAGCTAAAAACTGTTGAGTTTGGCCTTCTTTGTGTAGAGACACCATACGAAACTTCTCAGCTTCCGATACATCACTCTTTCGACTCATGATTAGCAAATGATTAATTGAACTCTGTGCGCAAACGAATCCTCACACATGAACTCTTCTTAAATTAGTAAGTGTGATTATAAAAATAGCGAAGAATTCTAAGTGAATTCCATAGGCAGTGAACTCCAAAGACGCGCGAAGAATGACGTCAGAGCTTTCTCTGCTATTAGTCTTAGTGCGAGTATTTGCTGCACTGTACTTCGATGTTGTCGAAATCCGGCTTGCTCATCCGGAAGATGTGCCTCCATATGCCCCTTCAGGCGTTCTGTCAGCACTTTGCCAAGATGACTCATTAATGCAATAGTTCTGTAATTGGTGCATTCTAAAGCACTGCCTTTTTTATGAAGAACAACCAAGACCGATTTTTTTTTACTCTTCGGGTGCATACCCTGATCCCCATATTTCATTACATAGCTTAAGTATTTATTTTACAACTGATTCTCCCCGAAATTTTAGCATCTTGCCTATTATGTTGTCATTTCCAGGACTCTTGTTGTTCTTGAGACGTTTTCTAGCCTTAATCACCTCCACTTCCAAGATGTCATTTTCAAAGATCTCTGCAGGTGGAGAGATTGCTTTTAGTTCACTGATTAGTTCTGCTGCAGTATCATTTAGTTGATTTTTATATAGTTTGCTGTAATATCTTGTACATCTGTGTATGATTTCTGTCTTGTCCATCAATACTTTAACATTTTCATCTTTGACTGCTACTGATCTTGTTTGCCACTTCCTATTGACATTTCTTATAAGTTTGTAGACCTCACTAGTTTTGTGTTCTCCATAGAACTGTTCAACGTCTTTGCACTGGTCCTGCAACCATTTGGCTTTATCAGATCTTGCTACTTTCGGTATTTGATTGCATTTTTGACGGTATGCCTCATCTGCTGCCTCTGAATTATCTCTTTTAAGTTTCAGTTCTCTTTTCTCTCGTACCAATTTTAGGGTTTCTTGGGTTATCCATTTCTTGTTGATCTTTTTTCTTTCAGGAATTACTTCCTCTACTGCTTTTTTTTAGCACTGTAGTTAGTCGTTCTGCTCTTGTATTTATATTTTGTTTTTCACTTGGGGTCTTAAGCTTAGTTTCCAATATGTTCTGATATGCTGTTCTTAGCCTGTCTTCATTTAGTTTTGAGATGTCTTTAGCTTTTTTGAACTTTCCTTTGTACTTGTGTTTCAGTTATAGTCTTATATTCGCAATCACCAAGCAGTGGTCCGAATCAAATATCAGCTCCTTGGAATGAACTGCACTGTTGGACTGAGGTTCTCCATTTCTGGTTTATTAATATCAGGTGGATCATATTCCTGTGTTTGCAATCGAAGGAGGGCCACGTCCATTTACGACAATCTTTTTGTTGGAATTTGGTATTGCAAATCATCAGGTTGTTATCCGTGGCAAATTCCAGAAGCATCTCTCCACGTTCACTTCTTTCTCCATATCCAAATTTTCCATAACCTTTTCCCATCCTGTGTTATTTTTGCCAATCTTTGCATTCCAGTCTCCTCCAATGATGAGTATATCCTGCTTCGCCACCTCATGAATTACTAGTTGTAGATCCCTGTAAAATCTCACAATGTTATCGTCTGCAGTGGACGCATATATTTGAATGGTCGATAATAAATGGTTGAGCACTGAATTTTGCAACCACTATTCTTTCTCTAACTGGTTTGTATCTTTGCCTGACAGGCCTTGATACCCGTAGAGCCTGTGTAGCTCAGTGGATGTGGCGTTTACACACCACAGCGCTTTGCCGCACGAAGGAAGACTTGGTTTTGAGTCTAGTCGGCGACTAGAGGAAATTTTTCTAAGCCTTTTTTCGACCGGTTCCCGAGTTAGTCGATCTCTGGCAGGGGCAAGCAGGTTTTTTCTCCCGGAAACTCGGGTTTTTCGTCCAGTAAACTCAAGAAAATCGACCGTAGAAACCAATTTATTTCAGACATTAAATATATTGTGTTAGGGTTAGGGACCACGAGATGGCGGCACATTTGAGCCGTCTGTCTTCACTGCGTACCGCTTAATTAGTGATAGGCTTGGGCCATCTATCTCTGATTGGTACCAGTGGAGATTGAACTGCCCACTCAGTCTCCAAAAGTTAGATAGGGCTAAATGGCCTCGCCTACTCCCGTATACGGGAATAAAAAGGTGTTAACTGATTTTTTTTTTCTGATTAACAAGCTATCGTTCGTGGCTTAAAAACAGTTTTACAGGTAGAATGCAAACCATTAAATTATTCAAAATAGTACGAGCCGCATGAAGTTAAATTACTAATAGCATTATGCTTTCACTGAGGTAAAAGTTAATCCTAAAAGTGTAAAATAAATTGCATATAGATATATATATTATATCATATATATATTCATATAAATATATATAATTTATAATATCATACCAAACAGATCATTAGACAGATGTAGTTTTTTAAATATCATCATTGGCCTTAAAAAAATAATGTGCTAATCAAATCCCATATTTTTGACAAGGAGAGGTAGTCATTCCGATTCAAGTTAGGGCAGTGAAGTAACATCTGTGTGCAGGGCGTTTCAGACCAGTCTGGTCTGAAACACGCCTTTCGGTTGGCCTCTGTTCCGTGTTCCGATAAGTCTGGCTTATCGGATTTGTTGTGAAGAATATAAGATTGATGTTCTTGTATTATTTTTCTATTGAACGTTCGGGTTGCCCACCGTAAGAAAGATGGCAGTCACATGGAACTTGGTATACACCAAGAAGAGACATAGTTGAGCATTTCTCTTTAGAAGATGGGTAATACGTGGAGAGTATATTAATAGGAATATAAGTAGCTACTAACTTTAAAAAAAAAATCTAAGGAATTTTATTTCCTGAAAGGGAGTAAGAAGTGGTAAAACGACAGAGTCGAGTGTGGCTTCGAAAAAAGTGAAAACAGTCGGGAAATAGAATACCCAAACAGGATATGTTACTGTCAGATAACGTTGGTACTACGGTCGTTAATATACGTGACTAAAAACCCAAATTTCGGACAGAAAAAACCTGCTTGCCCGATCGACTAACTCGATAACCTGTCGAAGATAGGCCTAGAAAATGCTCCTTCCGTCGACAACTAGGCTTGAACTTAGCCGAAGAGGACGCAAGTGCCACTTACACTCTGCTACACGGACCATAAATGTAGTATAAATTATAAGAAAATTATTTGAAATCATTCACAATATTAGAATAATTTTTAACGTAGTTAAACATATCAGAATAATTTTTAAAAAAATGCACACAAATTACAGTCAAAGGGAAACAAGATGATAAATAGTACTTTGTTGCCTCATCTTTGGAATTTATGACCGTTCGTAAACGGTTTTGTATATTATTTACTAGCAATTCAGTCTTTTTTTTTTTTTTTTTTTTTCTTTAAATCAAAAGATTCCCATGTGGTCTGCAGTCTAAAAATGGGTTCATTTTTGTCTCTTGGGAATACTTCTTGAAAGCTTTTCTTCGTAATTACCCACAAAATCTCAATCGGGTTTAAATCTGGTAAGTTTGCCAGCCATTGATTTGCCTTTCTTTGAAATCATCTACAAGCGCAATTGGAAGTGTTACAAGAAGCTGCATTTTGCTGAAATAGGAAAATTTTTGAGCGCTTTCTGTTACCAGGATCAGAAGATTTATGTGATGGTCATTTCCTTCTTCAGCAAGATGGTACAATTTGGAATTGACTCTTTCGTACAAAGCCGACCTGGACCCTCTGCAATCATACAATCCCATACAATGACCAGAGCTTGCAAATTTCCTCAAACGTTTAATGCATTCTTTATCAAATGCTTCTTGCTTAAAACGCCAAACGGGTATCCTTTGATGGCTGGCGCACAAATTGTGTGTGTATCTCATCTTGTATCTTATAAAGTTTTAAGTGTAATTTTGCTGTATTTTACACTGCACCACATCCTTTACTCAAAGCACGAAAGAAATTATCAATTTCTTACATAGTGCTATACAACCTCAATATTTCAGTAATAACTTCAGCAGCATCAGCATTCACCTAATTTAATGTGTGTGCTGCGCATGTGTCTGTTAACACTTGCGTGTTCGCCCCGTTATCGTATTCTTGTCTTCAAGAATTTTTAATATCTAAATTTAAATATTTTAGTCTAAGAGGTGCGAGGATAAATTTTCAGACTGAGAAATTTAGTTAGCGGTTCTTTCTGTTTCTATTTTTTTTTTTTCAGTTTCTTTTTCCACTTTTTTTTTTATTTGAAGCTCCGTATAATTATTTGTCTCCATTATGGCCAAATTTTTTTTACTTCAAAAATTTATTTTGAAGTAAAAAAACCTATTGAACAAAAACTTGTTAAGATATAACAATAAATGTGTATAAAAATAATAAATACTTAAAGAAATTCATAAATTCTCCTTTGATTTGTAAATTCAGAGGTTAAATTTTGAATCTACTTACCTCGGTGTGAATTAACTGCACATTCACTGTGCGTTTAGCAATCAAAAATTGGACGATTTACAAAACCACGCATTAAGTCTATTCCTCAAAAATTTCATTCTTTGAGACAGCCGCCACTGTAGATGTAAGAAAGTCTCAAAAAGAAGTTGGCAGTCTGGTTAATGTGACGAAATATCGTCTCGGCGCTATTTTCAAGTTTCAGAAGATGGAAAAAATACAAGACAAAACATTGAATGTCTCCAGATGCCCAGGTTAGCTGGATCTGGTTCTAAATGCAAGTGGTTATTCTTTGTTGACTCGTCACCAGATATTACTTCGAGTTTTTGTGGTGTAAGATGAAAACATACCAAACCGAACCGTTTTACAAAGATTCGAATAAAATGTATTCCATCTACGCAAGAAAGGCAGGAGACTGTGAATCATTAGCAAGAAAATACACATAGTTTGTCGACTCTGACTGAAGAATATGTGCTTTGCATCGCGATAAAATATTAACTACACTCCTCTACAGTATTTTTCCGAGATGCAAGTCACATGTTCATCAGTCAGAGTCGACGAGCTATTTGCGTCCAGAGCAGTGGGTAGCCACTATGAACAAGATCAAGTTCAAGATAAGGAATCGTGACGTCATTGGTTGATAAGCTAATTGACGTCATTGTATGTGATGCTGTGTGTGACGTCATGAATGTGGAATGTTTGGAATTTCCCTGGGCACATAAGTGTCATAGATGTCAGGTCGTGTGTTTTTGTTCACGTATGAAATTCTGGTGATTATTAAAGAAAAGGAATCGTGTCGTGATTGGTGAGGCAGTTTAAACCAAATAGGGGTATGGTGAATGGGGAAGAGACGTCAGTGTCATGGTTGTGTGTTGTTATGAGATGTAGATAAGTGTCATAATTTGTTAGTTGTATATAAGTGATGTTATTCATTTGGGAGAAGGAAGATATATTAGTGGATAAGGATTTGCGTCATGATTGGTGGGATACTACAGGGGAAGGGTGAATGGGTGAAGCAATGTCACTGTCATGGATGTGTTGTTGTTGTGAGATGTAGATAAGTGAATGGTTTGATTATGGAATTTTGGGCGATGGTTAGATATAAGATAGAGTATGGAATGTTTGGAATTTTCTGGGGGACATATGTCTCAGGGACATTATATGTCGGTGTGTTTGGTTTGTATATGGAATTGTGGGTTTGGCTATAGATAAAGAATAATGACATTATGAGTTTGATGTGTTTGGAATCTTCTGGGAAACATATGTCTCAGTGACATCACGTAATGTGTTTTTCTTCGAGTATGGTATTGCGTATGATTGGCAAAAATAACACAGGATGGGAAAAGGTTATGGAAAAATTTGGATATGGAGAAAGAAATGAATGTGCAGAGATGCTTCTGGAATTTGCCACAGATAACAACCTGATGATTTGCAATACCAAATACCTACAAAAGGATTGTCGTATGGACGTGGTGCTCCTTCGATGGCAAATACAGGAATATAATCGACCAGATATTAATAGACCAGAAATGGAGAACCTCAGTTCAACAGTCAGATCATTCCAATGAACTGTACTGTTGATTCGGACCACATCTTAGTGATTGCGAATATAAGACTAAAACTGAAACAGAAGTACAAAGGAAAGTTCCAAAAAGCTAGAGACATCTCAAAACTAAATGAAGACAGGCTAAGAACAGCATATCAGAACATATTGGAAACTAAGCTTAAGACCCCAAGTGAAAAACAAAACATAAATACAAGAGCAGAACGACTGAATACAGTGCTAAAAGAAGCAGCAGAAGAAGTAATTCCTGAAAGGAAAAGGATCAACAAGAAATGGATAACTCAGGAAATCCTAAAATTTGTTAAAGAGAAAAGAGAACTGAAACTTAAAAGAGATAATTCAGAGGCAGCAGATGAGCTACACCGTCAAAAATGCAATCAAGTACCGAAAGTAGCAAGATCTGATAAAGCCAAATGGTTGGAGGACCAGTGCAAAGACATTGAATAGTACTATGGAGAACATAAAACTAGTGAGGTCTACAAACTTATAAGAAATGTCAATAGGAAGTGGCAAACAAGATGAGTAGCAGTCAAAGATGAAAATGTTAAAGTATTGATGGACAAGACAGAAATCATACACAGATGTACAAGATATTGCAGCGAACTATATAAAAATCAACTAAATGATACTGCAGCAGAACTAATCAGTGAACTAAAAGCAATCTCTCCACCAGCAGAGATCTTTGAAAATGACATCTTGGAAGAGGAGGTGAATAAGGCTAGAAAACGTCTCAAGAACAACAAGAGTCCTGGAAATGACAACATAATAGGCAAGATGCTAAAATTTCGGGGAGAATCAGTTGTAAAAGAAATACTTTAGTGGACTTCCAAGATCGATGCAACAAATACTCGCACTATGACTAATAGCAGAGAAACTCGAAGAAAGAACAAAAAGATATATTGCTGCTTAGTGGACTTCCAAAAAGCATTTGATAATATTGACCAAAATATAACATTGGCCGTCTTTGAATCCTATTGTGTGGACAATAAATTGATCCGCTTGCTGAATGATATAAAGAGCCAAGCACATGCAAAAATCAGAATAGCAGGTGAGACTGGAGATTGGTTTGCCACAAGTCACGGCACAAGACAAAGGGCCCAAATATCACCAATCATCTTCATCACACATCTGGGAAGTGCACTAGATAAGATCAAAGAAGAAGGTGGAGGCATTTCAATAAGTGGCATGAGAATAAACTACCTCTGCTTTGCAGATGACATCGTCCTGATTGAAGAAGACACAGCAAGGCTGGAACAGACATTTCAAAAACTATACACAGAAGGATAAAGATGTGGACTAAATGTCAACTTTGAAAAAACTAAAACAATGATATTCGGACAATAGGAGTTACTGAACAGAGTTACAATAGACATCTGTCTATTGTAACTCTGTTCACTGAAGAGACCTCAATAAAGGTCGAAACTAGTCTGGGTAGTGGCCTTTCCCTTAATGCATAACATTAGGCATATCCGCAAGGAGATGTGTTTTGCATTTGGGAGATACTAAGATAGAAGTGTTGGTAGCTTGCTCCGCCTTTGCAAGGAGTCGCCTGGTGTTGTACCACCTTACCCCAGTCCTGAAGATACTTTCATGCGCAAACTTTGTTTGCTCACACTTGGATAAAGTATTAAACTAAATTTATTATTGGCTACATTTGTTAACTTTCAAGCTCTCCCTCCACAGTAGACTAAGGCTGTAATACCCAAGTTCTCTTTCTTACTGCAATTTAATAGTGACATAGCTACAATTTGTTTCTGCCATGCTTTTTGGCATGCTGGTTGAGGTTTTAGAAAGTTAATTAAGAACAGGATACAGGATTCAAATGATGGACTTTATTTTTTTATGAAGATATAAACTTTTATTGGATCCTTTGGGATCCTGAGAAATTTCGTTACCAAGGTTGGTCAACTGGTAGAGCCTCCGCTACTTATGGCTCATGCAAAAAGTTAAGCAAATTTGAGCGTAGTTAGTAGTTGGAAGGGGTACAATCATTCGATGCTGTTGGCACACTCTCCCTCGATGAGTCTTTGGACTCCCTGGAGGTGTCAAATAATAATAATTTCCTGGAAGCCTTGTAAGGTTTCATAGCATGGTAGCTATACCTATGCTTGAACAAACTGAGCACTCAAGATTTAATCTTGGGGGGGAGCACTCATGATTTAATCTTGGTGGGGGGGGAGTGCAAGCTGAGTAGACGATTCGAGAATACACACTACGCATTGCATGCGACCTATGACTGAGCATCTCCAGTGATTGGCAAACGAAGTAGCGCCTGAACACTACTTCGTTCGCCTCGCGTTCACAGAGACCAGGATTCCAGAAAGCTATAGGGCAGTATTTCTCAATATTTTTTGGATCATGCCCCACCTCAACATCTCCAAGATTTTGATTCCCCCCCCCCAGCATAATAATCAGCCAAATTCTCTGAAAAAGTATAGTATAAATATGTACATGTAAATTTTCTAATTGCCCCGCAAAATATTCAAATTGCCCCACGTTGAGAAACACTGCTATAGAGTATTCCCACCTTATGTGCCCGCTAATTCATAAGTAGTATAGAAACAGAAAGCACGACACAACATAAATTTTTAAAAAAATTAATTTTAATTAGGAAAAGATTTTTGGAAAATTTTCTAGTGTTTTTTTTTCTCCTTTTTCTTTTGGGCCCCCTCCCTGTGTGTGTGTGTGCCAATGATCTGCGGGGTATGATTTTGTTCAAAGGCGTGAACTGTTATTCCTGTTTTCCCTGTACTTTGTATATCTATTTCTCTTTTTGAAGTTCATTTTTTAGTGTTTAAATGTTCTGGAATAGGGATGTTAGTCACAGAAGTGTTCTTGTAGTCTTGCCCATAAAGACCTGATTGTAGAATCTGTGTAGGTGATATCACAGTTTTTTTTTGGCAGGGAAATTTGTAGACTATGTTGTGGTGTTAACTGGAAAATGTGGAACACTTCAAATATCTTCAATGCACATGATGCATGACTTAGACCCCAAAAAAGAGATAAAAATTAGAATAGCCAGTGCAACAACCATTTTAAAAGCCATGGACAAAATATGGAACAGCTGAGCTATAAAGATGCAAACTAAACTGCGTATTGTAGAAACCTTTATCTTTAGCAGCATGCTCTATGGACGCGAGGCCTGGGTACTCCTGAGAGAATCTGAAAGGAGGATATTGGCATTTGAGAGGAAGTGCTATAGAAAGATCTTGAGAATAAGCTGGATACAGAAAGTGAACAATGAGGAAATCTACAGACGAATACAACCAAAAGAAAATCTGATACAGAAAATAATCAAAAGGAACCGTCTATTTGGCCATATATGTAGAATGAATCAATGATGAGAGCAAATTAAAAACGTTGCTGTTTTGAATGATTGAAGAAAAGAACAAAAGAGGAAGACCAAATGCAATGAATAACGGCAGTGTCTATAACATCTCTGAGAGCCATACTACCGTTATTCAATACTGGCATTCTTGGACTCTACTACCACGCATACAATAAACAATGGCACGTAAATAGAACAACTGCAATTTTAATGCAACGTTTTTTTATTTTTAATTATCTAATACAATCAACCTGTCCTTTTCAGTTTTCTTAATATCTTCAGTCTTTATTATTGTTTCTTCTACCTACCAAGATACCTGATGAAGGCCATAACATATATATATATGATCCTACTTAAATTTGCATAATACATCAATGACATCAAGTTGTTCATTTAAATTTACACATTTATTTGAGTGAAATATTGTTTATAAATTGTATTTACTGAATCTAACATACAGAAAAAAATAAAGTGAAAAATACTCTTTTTGTTCCTTAATCTTCTTATTGTTAAATTTGTGCTGTTGTGCAAAGGAATGATTTCCCATGGTTGCGGGATTGCCATCACGTGGTTTTTGACAATCTGACACTCACCTGAAACTTTATTTATTTGCAATCAATGAATAAAATTTCGATTTTTCTCTTCCTTTCGCGAGCAATATTTGATATTTGCATGTTGAATCTATTATCCAACAATTAGTTTGTCCAGAGATAGCGAACCAATTTCCCAGTTCAGCTGATGGTTATATTTTATTAACCAAGAATTCTGTTTTTTAACTCTTTGGGGTAATTCTTTCCAATTACATGATGATTTTGTTAATGCATATCTTGCAATTATTCCATGAGAAATACAAATTTCTTTAGGAAATAAATTTGTAGTCATATTCTTTTCTTTTATGCTTACATTACTTCATTTGGCACCACAAAGAGATAGTTATGTCAAATAAATAGTTATTTATTATTATTTCAGTGATTATTAGCTCTGATCTCATATTTTATATTAATAACTTTCTGTTACAAAATTCCGAATTAGAACTTTACACAGAAAATTTCAAAGGCTTTTGTGGCTCACCCATTATTTTTACTTTACATGACACAAAACACCACAACACAATACAACAGCTACAGTGGATGAACGATTACCTTAAGTGAAAAGTCAGTCGACTCGATTGTTTTTCCTCATAGTAATGTTTACCCTAACTGACCATTCCTTCAAAAATGAAACTTTCATGCAGATCACTCATGGACATGCTTTCACTTGCTGGTGGATATGATGTTTTTCATCTTACTTTGTCTGGGGAAAGCCAAACTTTGTATTGGTTATCTGCAGAGTACAATCATTTTTTCTATCCCAAACCTTTTTAACAGTTTAAGTCAAATTTTTGGATTAAATTATCTGCTGTCTCTCTGTAAAATCACCAAATTCTAAAAGTTTGGGTTTTCGAGTATGTGAAGGAAATGTTTACAGATAACTGAAACAATATCAATAGGTACATTAGACAATTTTCTAAAATAATTAATTACAGGATTTCAGTTTTCTCCACTTTTTTCCCATTCCTGGTATTAATTTCACAGGTGTGATTTTGTTTTTTAATAATTTAACAGAATTGCATTAAGGTATAAAGTTATGGATTTATATATCAAATTCTAATCAGAATAACTGAGTAAAAATTTCACTGTGGAAAAACACAACACACATCTTTGTTCATTTAAGTTTACAAATGCATATTTTATTTTGATGAAATGCTATTTACAAGTATATTCACAGAGAAAAATTTGATACATGAAATTACCTAAAAATATTTCACAATATTTAGTTTACACTCTTAACATTTTTCAATGAGTTCAATAAAGAAAATGTCCGTTACTCCCTATTTCTTGGTTATATTACATCAAAATAACTGGTGATGCAAAAGAGTCCTAAGAGCAGATATCATAGGAAGCACAGATCCATACATTTGGTATTGTATTAGTCTGGAAATGACACCATGCCTTGCTAATCTTTCCATGTATTCGTTTGTCACCAGATATGCAGAAGCAGTTTTTGTATAATGTTCATAATTATCCCAAAATAACGAATCTTTATCGAATCGAAAAAATATTGAAAGTTTCATTTCACCATTGAAAAATCTCTCATCTTCTTCACAACTAATAGAGAAAACTTTACTTCCTCCAGCTGCTGTATCATCGAGCAATAGTTCGCCATCGTGGCATTTCAGAATATAACAGTCACTGAGGTCCATTTAGTAGTCAACTCTTCTTTGCAAGTAATCGAGGATATCAGACCACTTCCTGCATAATGTTTCCTAACTGGTCCTGGATAAATACATCACAATGTATGTGTCTTCTAAAATAATAATCGGTTTCCATCCTTCTGGAAAAGACAAAACATCATTTTAGAGAAGAAAAAACTCTTCACTGTATGAAGAGTTTTGTCTCATGCTATTTTCCTGCAGAAAAAAAATTTCAGACTTTTGTGGCTCACCCATTATTTTACTTTACCGGACACAAAACACCACAACACAATATGATAACTGCACTGGATGAATGAATTGCAGTAACTGAAATTCACTCGACTAGATTGTTTTTCCTTATACTACTGTTTACTCTGACCGTTTCTTCAAAAATGCAACTTTCATGCAGTGACTGATGGATACGTTTTTGCATGCTAGTGTGAATAATGATCATGTGATTTGTATCTTACATTGTGACATCATAGGGCAAAGCTTATCTCTATATCTCGAATGGCATTGCATATTATTTATCCTTATTATGTTAAGTATTTTTAATCTCAAAGAGCGTTTTTGATGTAAGGCCATGTGACTAGTTTTCTGTCACTCATATGTCTGAAAGAATTGTTGGGATTGGAAAAACACACAGCATTAGATGGTGGATGGTGAGAGGGTAGTCGAGTGGTTGACAGTGATCTTCCATACAATGCTTCCCCATCACCACTATCCCCCTCTCCTCCAGAGATATCTGCTCAGCCAAAGAGATAAGGGCGACCTCCCCATTTGTAGATATCTATTAGTGATGTCACCTCGAACTGATACTGATAACTTTGCACCCCCCCCCAAAAAGCACTAGGCTGACCACAAAAAGAAGACAGGCAACAACATCAAAGATAAGTTATGTGCGAATTTTCTTCTATTATGCTACATATATTTTTCTCTAACACTAAATCTGCAATGCTCTAAGAATTCTTGAGTAAAAATCCAATGATATTACAAAAGGGACACTCCTAAACAAAAGCGGGCAAAATTGCCATAAAAATAATAGTTTTAAGAGGAGTAACTTGGGAATTTTCCCAGAAAAAACAACTATATTTTCTTGTGTCTTATATCCATACAACCCCTCAACCATTGGCACTCTATTCATATCCTCCCTACCACCACTACCTCTCAAAAACACTTTAAATTAATATCCACTTAGCACATGCACCAACACAAGCCTATGTCATGTTCCCACGACACATGCTAAACGAGTTCATAAACTTTACAAAAGATACATACCAGAAACAATCCAAACATACATCAAGCAAAAACCACACATAACATTCCTTAAAAAATGCCTCAATCACAATGTCACACCAAAATTCACGGCAGTACTTGCCAACTGCACAATTCCAGGAAACAAAAAAATTTGCTAAAGGGCTTCACGAACACTCATGAAACATATGACAGATTTAAAAAGAAGCATCAATCATACTCAAACATTCAAAATACAAAAAAGAGATTGTAAACTTTATTAACTCAAAACGAATAGGCAGTTTTTACATAAAGTAACCAATCACACATCAACGACTACACGCAATTAATAACTTAAAAAAGCCCTTTTATCATTAAACATGAACTACAACACAATCATCACAAAAGCAACCAAAGGGAATATAGTAGTCATCAGAAACAAAACGATTACCATGACAAAAAATCTTAAACGACCAACACACCTACCAAAAAATCCAAATTGACCCCACCCCTGACCTCATAAAACAAATCGGCAACACCCTACACGCCCTAAAAATCAAAACAAGATAGACAAAACCACAATGATAAACACAACACCCTGCACCACACGTATCACCTGTATGTTCGGACAAATCAAAACACACAATGTTGGTTACCCGATATGACCAATAGTCTCCTACAAAAACACACCACAGCACCTTTATTGAAATTCGTAGCAAAACTACAAAACCATTAATTATAACCTCAAACTCTAGACAAAATATACAGACGACCTTTTTATAAAATAAAGCATAACTCTATCCCAAGAAGACATCCTGACATCGTTTGATGCTGCTTCGTTATATATTAATGTGGACGTTCCCAGAACTTTAGACATTGTGCATAATCTACTCACAGAAGACCTCACCCTGCACTCTCACAAAGAATTAACACCTGATGATATTATAAACTTTATCAAGATAATAATCTCGGCAAACTTCTTCAAGTTCTACAACATGTATATTCAAATTTTCGTACGCCCCTTGGGCCAAAACATCAGCGGACAACTGGCGGAATTATTCCTAGCATACATAGAATCACTCCTACTCCACCCTTTCCTACCCCCCAGGTATCACTTTTTTTGACAGATATGTGAACGATATTCTGTGCATTAGCGAAAAAACACACATCACCACCCTATAAGCATACATTAAGTCGGATACACGTACGTGCCTCACGTCCTAACTGGCGAATGCATGCTGCATGCAAGAAAGAAAGTCGATAGTGTCAGGTTCTCCTTGTCACACAATGTCCTGGGAGAGCTCCCGACTCATTCATTGCCTCCACCAACTATACACTACACATAGCGAAAAAAATTGCAGTTTGCTAAATGTTATTAAACTTCACAGGAGTTAGTTACGATCTATTCAATGCCTATCCACATTTAATAAACGCTAATATTAAAACAAGTTCTTATTTTATTTTTTCCCATTCATTTCAGCAGCCCTTGGAGAAGACGCCGCGATGCAATGCATCGCCTGCTTACCGTGTTATGCCGATCCTGTTAAAAAAACGTAATTTCATCGCATCCCAGTCCTCTTTGCCACACAACAGTCTTCGCTTACATCGGTGGTCGCCAAAAGGATCGATATGACATGACATCGTTAGGGGACGATTCGGGCTCAGCGGTCAACAGAAAAATAAGACATCATTGTATGGGTAATATTTAATTCGATTAACTTGGATTACCTCCATGACAAAAGACATGGAGGTATTGAGAACGCAATTAAGACTGAATCGTGAGATCAGTACCTCCATCTTACAGGTCCATGAATAGGACCTGTAAGATGGAGTAAGGTCATGAAAATAGTTACTGAGGCCAATCAAGTAGGCCAAAATGACGTATTTACCAATAAACGGATGTTGGTGGTTCCTGTTAGTCCGTGCGGTTAGCCTAGTGGCTTTGCGCTTCACAACCATATGCCTGGGGAAGGAGTGTCCTAGGTTCGATTCCCGTCCACGACGTGAGGAGCTTAAGGATCTTCCTCAGCCATAGCCAAGTTAGCCGGTCTTGGGCGTGGGCCGCAGGGTTTTTTCCGCCAGTTTATCTGAGATTTTTCATCTCGCAAGCAGGCAAACCGGCCCCGTGAACACACAGGTTACAGTCATAAATACTTATGGCAAGGAAGGCAACGGGAAACCACCTTGCTCATAATAATCTCTCCCTAGAATGGTAGCATATAGCTACCCTCCCGCGGCCGTATGGCAGATGGGAACCAGAAGGTGGTTCCTGCCGGCCGGCGCAGTGGGAGCGAGATTGCAACATATGCGTGGTTCTTATTTACTGATACTTACAATTATTCGATGCCAGTCTCATTTTTGCGCATCGATATACAAGTGAGCGTTATGTTCTAAAATTCATCAACATGCATATTGTAACTCAATCGTTATTCATTCACGAACTAAACTTCTCTATCTTGAAGAGTTGGCAGTGCTGGTAGTAATACCAGTAGTTTATTAATATCACTAGTAATACCAGTGATATTACTAGTGATAGTAATAAAGGGTGTCCCAAAATTCACGCAAGATTTAAATTTAGCACCATTTGTGCGGTAAAGTGTTGCCAACGAGAAAAAAAAGACAGCATGACAGCTGACAGTTCAGGGTTATTAAAGATGACCACACACAGCAAAGGGAGTTCGTTGAATGGATTATGGAACAACAGCAGGTGGATGCTTATTTTTCGAACAAAATCATCTTCAGCGATGAGGCTTATTTTCATCTTGATGGCTTCGTTAATCGACAAAATTGTCACATTTGGGGGTTCAGAAAATCCACAATTGTTGAGAAACAAATGCATCCACAACGTGTCACTGTTTGGTGAGGATTTTGGGCAGGAGGCATCATCGGTCCATTCTTCTTCGAAAATGCGGCTGGTAAGGCAATAACAGTTAATGGTGCTCGCTATCGCGACATGATAATCCAGTTTTTTGTGCCTAAATTGCAAGATATGGATGTGGACGACATGTGGTTTCAACGAGACGGTGCCACATGGCATACAACCCGAGAAACAATTCAATTACTGCATGAGTCATTTCCTGGTCGTGTAATTTCCCGTTTTGATGATCAGAACTGGCCGCCCAGATCATGTGACTTAACACCGTTGGACTTTTTTCTTTGGGGTTTTTTGAAGTCCAGGGTTTATGCCAACAAGCCCACGACCACCCACGCCTTGAAGGAGGAAATTGAGCGCTGTATCAACGAAATTCAGGCACATTTATGCAAACCAGTCATGGAAAATTTCGACGAAAGAGTGCGTATGTGCCAGCAAAGCTGTGGAGGCCATTTACCCGATATGCTATTCCATGCATAACCTTATACTGTATACTTTATGAATCAATAAGAAATTACACTTTTTAATTAAAAACCTGTGTTTTCTATCAAAATTACTTCTTGTGTGAATTTTGGGACACCCTGTAGTAATATAACTACATATTATATTATACATACAATAAACACTGTAACTATAAAATAAACAATCTAAAAACTCATAAGCATCTTTTTTTGCTTGTCCTATTATAATTACGTAATAGTAAAATATAGGGGTCGATAACAAGTCAAGAAACTCTTGAAGGGGTCGACGGGCAAATAACTTTGGCGATCCCTGGCTTATATCATGACACTCTAGCAGCCTTTTGCTTGGAAGTCATAAAGGGCTTCGTCTTAGGCACACGTGATTTCAAACCCAATTTGTGAATTTGTCTCAACATCGTCGATTTAGACACATTCACACCCAGTTCTTTCCATCTCCTCTGAAAGTACCTCACACTTCAGAAACTGTTTTCCTCGATATTCTTCAATCTCCTTTCATCTCTTGATGTAGTGATTACCTTTCGATCGCTTCAACAGCGGTCGAAAGGTAATATCTAATTTTGTTATTACTTTTAGTAATAACTAAAGGTAATAACGAAAGGTTTGTAAACTCCGGTGATTAGAATACTGTTCCAATTCTCTACTCATGCTTACATGACAATATCAATTCCTCTGTTAAAATCTACGGAGTTCTGCCTTCTTTGCATAGAGACACCATACGAAACTTCTCGACTTCCATTATGTCACTCGTTCGACCGCTGTTTAGCAAATGATTTACTGAAATTCACGCACAAACGATTCCTCACACACGAGCCATCCCACAGCTTAGGAAATACATGCTATTTCTATGCTCTCTTCAAAACTGATCGAAGAAATTTGGAATATTGTAATACTTTGAATCACATTAAAAATTATTCTAATTTTTTGAATGTTTTGAAATAACCATTTTCTTGTAATTTAAATTACATTTATATATGATCAAATGGTTATATAATGTACAAAGTAAATAGATTTAGACTATGTAATAATTATTCTTTGCGATAAATTAGAATTGCAAATCTTTCAACACATTTTCTTTGATAATTCCAATTTTTTGATTCGGGAGTGTGGAATCTAAGGGTGGCTTTTAAGTAGTGACTGTGATGTCAGTAACAATCACTACTTAACGTAGTTGAGAGAATGAAGTCTGGTATGTGACACTTGGTTAGGATTGAAGTAGTGTTTTAACATCAGAGTGCAGTATAGCTGGAGTTATTACTTGAGTAATTTGTGTTTTGTCTTTGCGGCCAGTATGACTGGCATTTTCATTTGGTTTCCATAAAACCAATTTTATTATTTTATAATGCAGTGATTGTAATATATATTAATAAATGATATAATGCCTGAAGTTTTAATAATTAACGATAAATACACTTGGCATTTACAGTCAACTGTAAATGTTTCCAAAATAGAAAACAATATGACCTTTTTAAAAATTTATACATTAAAACGAGTATTTGTTAAAAGCAATTATATTATTAAAATATTCTCACTTCATAAAAAGAACTGCATTTTATTAAATTAAAGAAAGTGAAGCTCGTCAGCCGAAATTGCTTTGCAATTACAATTTGTAATTCCCATTTTACTCGTAATAAATTGTCTTGAAAGTAAATGAAAACAATTCTCATTTCACACTAAACTAAAAAACGTGGAACATATGATATGGTAGTGCAAACCAAAATAAAAAATAATAAACCAATAATGAATACAGTAAAACTAATTAACTAAAATTTTATTCACCCAAAAATTCACTGAAAAAGACCTCTTTGATATTCAGGATGAAAAAATATCTAAAACCTGTAAAGTGAATTTGCGCATTCCCGTATAGTAGTTGCTGCTGTCTTCCCACTTTCATTGCTTTCGTGTTCTTACATACTCTGACGATCTTGAAACATATGAACTTCAAAGAACGAGGGTTACTGTGGCTACACAACTGGAAAGTTTCATGGTTACTAGATATCAGCATGTACAACATTCACTCAAGAGTTCTCACAGTAAAAAATAATCAATGAACTGCAATTATTTTCATCTGCCTCGTACAAGAAACACCAAGTTCTTCGAACAGTTCTCTGAAACAGATTTTTGTTTTCTCTTTTCATCGTCAAGTCCGAAGCCATCGATTTAATTTAACCAACATGCGAGAACCGACCGAATACCATAAATACCAGAAAATAGCTGGTAGCCGGTTAGCGAAACAGTGTATCCATTCCTTCGACAGGATTTTATTTCAAAGGTAGTAGCAAAAATTAAGCAAAAAAAAAGTGAACCCTTGAAGTGACTCCGGAAAATCTCTGCTTGGTATTAGCAGTTTCTAACACATAGCACTAAACAATGTCTACAAGAATTCAATTTTTGTGTGATATAAAAACTCATTTCCTTTGCACTGTTTTGATAAATTTGCGTTCACTTTTCCTTTAGTCCACTCAAGTATATTTTTAAAACTCAAGTAACACTTGGAAAAGCAGTGTTTCTCATTAATGTATTATTTAATTTCGGTAAACAAATAATAATAAACCCATTCACAAGGAATACTTTTAAGTTGTGCTTAAAAGGGCGACTTGGAGAAATGCAAATATAATTGTACATGTGACAAGGACACACATTCACCAACCACTGCTGTGTTGAATTCTCATGAATTTCTATTATATCCAACACAGCTAATTTTCATGAATTAGGTGTGTTGAATTCTTCAGTGGGTCACAAGATTTTAGTTTTGTGAGAATGTTTTCCGTTTCTCACTCTTAGGTGTGTTTTCAAATGTGAACTCTGTTAAAACCTCTTGCTGCAAATTAAACATGGAAAAAGTTTCTCGGTGTGAACATTTTAGTGTCTTTTCAGGTGAGTCCAGCCAAAAAATTTATTGTGACAGATTTTGCATGAAAAGGAACCAACTTTGGTGTGCCTTTTCATAGGATTTTTAAGATAGCCTTATTCAGAAAATTGTTCCCCAGATATTTTACACGAAAAAGCTTTTCTTTAGTCAGACGGTGCTGTTTCTAGTCCTTTTTAAAGGAGCTTAGAGTTGAAAACATAGAGCCGACACATAACAAGTGAATGTTTCCTCATCAGTATTCTTAGATGACTTTTCAAACTCGAATGAAAAATTCTTTTGGCAAATTTCACATGGAAACACTTTCTCTATGATGGGAACTCTTTCGTGTCTTCTCAGGTTAAACCATTCGAAGAATTTTTCGTGAAAAGGAGCAATCGGTGGTGTTATTTTTGTGTTTTTTAAGAGTCTGATTCAGAAAATTGTTTGCCACATATATTACACGTAAAAAGCTTTTCATCAGTAGGATGGTAGCGTTTTTGGTGCTTTTTAAGTAAATGTATAGCAGAAAACGTAGAGCTACACAAGAAAAAGTGAAAGTATTCTTTAATCTTCTAAGAGTTCACACTCCCCAGTGTGAACTCTTAGATGACTTTTCAGAGAACTACTTGAAATTTTCTTGTTGCAAATTTCGCATTAAAAATATTTTTCACCAGTATGAAATTTTAGATGTCTTTTCAGACTCGACCTGGATGAGAACTTCTTGTTGCAACTTATGCAGAGAAAAGGTTTCTCACCAGTGTGAACTCTTAGATGACTTTTCAGAGTCGAACTGTCTGAAAACTTCTTCTTGCAAATTTCACAGAGAAAAGGTTTCTCACCAGTATGAACTCTTAGATGTTTTTTCAGACTCGAATTGTCTGAAAACTTCTTGTTGCAAATTTCGCATAGAAAAGGTTTCTCCCCAGTATGAACTCTTAGATGTTTTTTCAGACTCGAGTTGTCTGAAAATCTCTTGTTGCAAATTTCACAGAGAAAAGGTTTCTCACCAGTATGAACTCTTAGATGTTTTTTCACACTATAACTGTCTGAAAACGTTTTGTTGCAAATTTCGCATAAAAAAGGTTTCTCCCCAGTATGAACTCTTAGATGACTTTTCAGACTCGAATTGTTTGAAAACTTCTTGCAGCAAATTTCACAGAGAAAAGGTTTCTCACCAGTATGAACTCTTAGATGTTTTTTCAGATGAGAACTGTGTGAAAACATCTTGCTGCAAATTTTGCATAGAAAAGGTATTTCACCAATATGAATACTTCGATGTTTTTTCATACTGGAACTTTCTGAAAACCTCTCGTTGCAAATTTCACATAGAAAAGGTTTCTCACCATCATGTATTCTTCGATGTATTTCCAGTCTGGAATTGGCAGAAAATTTCTTATTACAAATTCCACATTGAAAAGGTTTCTCACCAGTATGAACTCTTAGATGTCTTTTCAGAGTCGAACTATCTGAAAACTCCTTCTTGCAAATTTCACATTGAAAAGGTTTTTCACTATTATGAATTCTTAGATGATTTTTCAGATTTGAACTGTCTGAAAACTTCTTGCAGCAAATTTCACAGAGAAAAGGTTTCTCACCAGTATGAACTCTTAGATGTTTTTTCACACTATAACTGTCTGAAAACGTTTTGTTGCAAATTTCGCATAAAAAAGGTTTCTCCCCAGTATGAACTCTTAGATGACTTTTCAGACTCGAATTGTTTGAAAACTTCTTGCAGCAAATTTCACAGAGAAAAGGTTTCTCACCAGTATGAACTCTTAGATGTTTTTTCACACTATAACTGTCTGAAAACGTTTTGTTGCAAATTTCGCATAAAAAAGGTTTCTCCCCAGTATGAACTCTTAGATGACTTTTCAGACTCGAATTGTTTGAAAACTTCTTGCAGCAAATTTCACAGAGAAAAGGTTTCTCACCAGTATGAACTCTTAGATGTTTTTTCACACTATAACTGTCTGAAAACGTTTTGTTGCAAATTTCGCATAAAAAAGGTTTCTCCCCAGTATGAACTCTTAGATGACTTTTCAGACTCGAATTGTTTGAAAACTTCTTGTTGCAAATTTCGCATAGAAAAGGTTTCTCATCAGTGTGAATTCTTAGATGTTTTTTCAGATGCGAACTGTGTGAAAACATCTTGCTGCAAATTTTGCATAGAAAAGGTTTTTCACCAGTACGAACTCAGATGACTTTTCAGAGAACTTTCTGAAAATCTCTTGTTGCAAATTTCGCATGGAAAAGGTATCTCACTATCATGTATTCTTCGATGTATTTCCAGTCTGGAATTGACAGAAAATTTCTTATTACAAATTGCGCACTGAAAAGGTTTCTCACCAGAATGAAATCTTAGATGTCATTTTTAAGATAAGCTGATTGAGAAAATTGTTTGTGACAAATTTTACAAGAAAAGGGCTTTTCTTCGCACAGATTGTTGCGTTGTTGGTGCTTTTTAAGGGAATGTAGAGCCGATAACGTAAAACTACACACAGGACAAGTGAATTTTCTCATCAGTATGCAGTCTTAGATGTCTTTTCACACTCGAACTCTCTGAAAGCGTCTTTTTTGCAAATTTCGCATGAAAATGATTTCTCTCTGGTGTGAACACTTTCGTGACTTCTCAGGTGAGATGGGTCAAAGAATTTCTTGTAACAGAATTCGGATGTAAACGAGTTATCTTTCGTTTGCCTTTTGTTTTCGTTTTATGATTGAGAATATTGTTTGCCACGTATTTTAAACAAAAAAACTTTTCTTCAGTGAATGCATGCAGATCTTGGTGCCCTTTAAGGGATAGTAGAATTGAAAACCTAGAGCAAGAAATTAAAAGTTTTTTTCTATTTTTCTTCAGTTTGATATCTGAGATGCCTTTTAAGGCTTTGTGAATAGTGATGCGATTTCTTACAAATTTCACTCATACGGCTTCTTTTCCGTGAAACGTTCTGATGTGAAACAAAAGCTTCCTGTTTTCATAAAAAGCTCTTGTCATATATTTCACAGGTGAAAGGTTTCTCCTTTAAGTGAACACTACCTATGTTGCGTTTATTGTCTGAGAGAACGCAAATGTCTTGCGGCATATTTGGGATTGAAAAGGCTACTCAATTCATCTCAACGGAATGTCTTTTAATAAATACCATTAAGGAAATGATTTTGCACTTGCTTCACAGGAAACACACCTTTCTCCACTAGGAACTTTGCAGATTGATTTGCAGTCTGCTGGATTTGCTTTCTCTGTGCCTGGTAATTTAATCGGGAAGTGTTTGGAGTGTTCACAATTTCCCAAATGCAGCTCAAAAGTGTTAAAATAGGAAAAATCCTTTTTTACATTCGTATAAAGGAAAAATTTCCCAGTATGAGCCAGTTTTATGTGTCTTCGAAGACAGGATTGTAAGCGATAAGTCTTCTTGTATTTTTCCCAATTTATGTTCCGATGCGTGAACCAAAAGTTTGTGTATCTTCAAATAATATAAACTGGAAAACCGCTTGTCGCACATTTCACATGTCAATACATATTCATTGTAGTTCACTGTAACTTTGTGTCTCTTCAGTGTGTAAGCGAGTAATAGGTCTTGCTCTAATTTTCACATGGAAATAGCTTCTCGATTGAGTGCGTTTTCAGATGCTCTCGAAGATTTACTAAATCAAGGAAATTCTTCTGACATATCGTACGGAAGAAATAATTTTCTTCCTCTTTCACGTGCTTTTTCTGGTGCATCCACGTGCTTTTTCTTCTGTCACAGAGAAGAAAGTTTTTCGCACATTTTTCGCATGACTGTTTACTACTGGAGTCTTGTTTGATTGTTATGAATTTTCTTGTGCGTTTTTTAAGTTGCTGTAATCGCTTAAAGGCTTTGTGGCATACTTTGCACATAAAGATTTTTTTATTATCCGAGTGATTATTGTGCGTTTTCTGATGTTGGTTTAGGCAATTCTGTTATAAAAACTGCTTCTTGCATGATCACATGCGAAATACTTTTCACTATTTTCATCTCAGTTAAGATATTTCAATAGGAAATGTGATTGAGCCATCTTCTTTGTTGCAGGAGCAGAATTACTCATTGCTTTTTGAATTTGGGTCGTCGATTCCATTCTCATTTTGATGATTTTCCCTTACGCCACTAGAAGTCCAACCTCCTCGGAATTATTTGATTTTTATTTCCCAAATTCAGCATGAAATTTTTCCAACAACTTAATCTTCATAGATTACTGGTTATCGGCTTGGTTTTAACGCATTAGTAAACAAAATATCTCATGGCAGTAACCCTGTTAACAATCTGTAAAGAAAAACGAGGAAATTAATGCTAAATTAACACTCCATTTATAAATAAAATATTCTCAACATGTCATCTAATATTTTATAGCAATTAATCTAGGAATTTTCATCTAGAAATTTAATATTTGTAATGAATAGTGGACACGAAAATAACGCTAAAACTTTCAATTAACAATAACAGTGAGCATTATCGCTATTTAAAATGATGGAGAAAGAAAACCTGATTTCGTTTGCCAAAGGCATCATGACAAAATAGTACGTTTAGTGGAGTGCCATGGGGTCGGGAATAACACTGAGGATGACCTTAGACATAAACATATCGAAACTGCAAAATAACGGTCAAAATTTAAATTTGGCTTTTCAATCTGGGAATGAATTTCTTAAGAAATACCACTTTATTTAGTTGGTTCGATGTCAGTTATTACCAGACGAGCAATTGTGATTTACCCTTGTATGTAGCATGAACAGCCATTCAGTGGTTTATATTATTCTCTGTTCTTATTTCTTTGGATTTCCTTTTCTTCATCATTCTAAGGAATAATCCCTATGAATATGCAGATTTCCTTCTTTCAGATCACCCTATTTCTGGCTTTCTTCTTTAACAGCTTAATAACCTCTTCCGATTAATGTAAACACTTCCTCTAAGAATGAATATTTCGGCTGTCCTCTGCTTCTTTTCTTTTCTCTGGTTTCTTCCCTTCCAGCACGTCTATGATCCATTTATTGTCTCCTCACGTGTGCCAGAAGATGACTATCTTCAATTCTCAACTCTTTTATTTCTTCCGAGTTATTCGTTAGTTTTTTTGTCTCCATGTATTTAGTAATCTTACATTTATTAAATGATCTTTTTATTTTCTTTAATACTTCTTTTACCATAGGAATTCTCGATCTTTCACTGCACATCTTCCATCATCTTGGATAATTCCTTTAAGATATATATGACTTATTTTACTTGATCATTTTTACCACTAATTACAATTTTATCTTCTACTTTTTCACCTTTAATTTCTTTATGTTACTTTATCCAATTCTCCTTTGCTAAGTGTTCTTTGCTTTTTACAATTTCCTTTTACTTGCCCTTTTTTCGTTTTTCTGTTAACTGGAGTAACTTATTTGTAGAATACAAGGTTTCGCTTTGGTAATTTCGTAAATCTTAACACTTTGCTTGCTGAACGTTTATTTATTTCTATAGGGTTTGAGTAACCTGCAAGAGGAAACTAAATATAATTTATTACCTCTTCATATTTCACTCAAAATATCATGAGTTTTGTTCAGGCAGAACACAGAAAAACTGAAAACATTTAAATTCTGAATACAAGAATGATTCATACATCATTCGTATAATATCTCAGGTGTGGGTCGCTGCTATCCAGTAGAAGGAAACACTATTAGTGTTCAGAGACGTAGGAATAGATATATAATTAATTTAGAATTAATAAATTCATTTAGAAATCAATAAAATAATGAATGTTTGATAGGTTGTACAAAAAATACGAGTTCGTGGTTGGCTGGTTTGAAGTTGGTGCGCAAATTATAACCGAGAAAGGTCCTTGATATTTGTTCAGATGTTCCTTTCATGAAGGGTTTGTTGATCCGTCAGATTGCAAGCTGGAAGAGGGACGATTAACTATCAAATAATTTCTCTATCAAGGACTCGCTGTATCTATAAATAAGTGTTTCCTCCTACTGGACAGATGCGATCGACACACGTGATATTCTACGCATGCTGCACGACTCATACTTGTATTCAGAATTTAAATGTTACCATCTTTTCTGTCTTCTCCCTGAAATATTGTATTTTGCAATAACGAATGTTTAGTCACTCTCTATTTCAGCTCTGGGGAGGCTATAGCATGACGAGTTTTTTTTTTTTTTTTTTTTATGTCTCTTGACTGCTATATAACTTGCTTGGTGTCGTGCAACATCGCTTGCTGATTTCCATGTATAGCGTCTTCATTTGGTACTTCAAAAAGCGTATTGCCAGATATAGGGTCATGTTTATTGAAATGTAAAAGTTGTTCTCCTCTTGTTTTCTTCCAAATCCTTCATTTATTTCACATTCAGTGTCCTCTCCAAACCACTCCATTGTTAGTTGGTGGGTTTAAACCCACCAACTAACAATTGCATTGTACTGAAATATAAATAAGCATGTAGCGAGGAGACCACTTACAATCTCTAAAATGGTCAACTATTCTGAGATAGATTCTAAGTTCTAATACGAACCAATGCATGAATCCTTGTACTGACCGAAAAGTGAACCTGCAAAAAATAGTTTTGTTAGAAATATTTACATGTTAAGAGGATGAAATGCTTTTGGCCAGGACCGTCAGCAAGGTGTAAGATAAAGGCAGCCTGCCTCATGGCGCCCTTAATAAGGGCGCTCGTTCAGCCATACTCGCGGTAGGCGTCTGTTAAATATGTTCTTATATAATAATAATAATAATAATAATAATAATAATAATAATAATAATAATATAGTCATACAGACTAAAATTAATCATTTTAGAACCCAATCATTAGATACTAAAGGAAACAATCCATAAAGCAGCTTTTCTCAAACTTTTCCTACGACGAAACACTTCACAAATCCTGAAATTTTAACGGAACATCTTGGTTATTTTGTAGGGTAGTTCGTAAATAATAAATAAAATAAATGAATAAATCTAAGAGTTGAGAAAAAACAAACATTTATTCTCAAATGTTAATTATAAATAACATTTATTTATAATTTTAAAACAAAACACATAAAAATAGCAAAATAAACTAGCGTATATATCTTGTAAAATTACGTTCTTAATGACTTCGATGTTTTCGGGTCTTTGAATTACAAGTTCTTTTGATACAATATTAGAAAGTTGAATTCTCATATCTGGTGCAGCCTCGAGTCTGTCCAGTCACTAACTAAGTCAATTAGCTTTTCATAATCACTTGCGCTGAAGTCTGCTGGCTTAGCTGTCACTGCAAATGGATTCAGAACAGAGGAATTCTTCTGACTGGACTTTGGAAAATATTGCAAAAGGATTGATTGTAAGTCATGCAAATATTCTAAAATGTTCGCACACACGACTAGATACCACTGTAGACAACGGGTCTACTGCGGGCGGCTGTCAGCTAGCGCGTGCTGGCCATAATAGCACAATCCAGACACAAAGTGAGGAGCGCCTGATTTTCAAACATGTTTGAACTTGTCCCAGCACTTGAGGCCATATAAGATTCGTGTTAATTTTGATCATTTTTCACGGAACACTTACTTTCCGAGGAACATGGTTTGGGAAACGCTGCAATAAAGTATCGTGCGATGTGAATTTTATAAACTTTTATAGTCTATCCAAATCCTTAGTTAAATATTATTATATTATGTTCAGCATTAATGTTTCTCTTGTAACATAAACAAAATTGCAATTGAAGATTTTCTTATATTTTTGTCTTATAATCCATCACGGGCAATATTTACTTGTTTGCCTCGGGGGGCGATCCGGAGAAGGCTTTTAGCGGCTCGTAGTTTGTTTATTACAATAAAATACAAATTTTTTTCAAAAACAGATCTTCGAGACTCACGCGGGTCTTGAGTAGCTGTTATGAGATTTATTAACGTTTATAATATAAAGAATTTTATCTTTATAATATAAAATTGTTCATTATCGGTGGGCAGCATGTGGTGTTGCAATTATATTCCCCTTCCCGCGTGCTGTTTTTCATGTTGCTCCCGCCTACGAAAAGCTGAAGAGACGACAGTTGGAAGTGGAACAGAAACAAATGCTTGTATACGAATAACAAGTGTTCGAATGCTTGAATCCAACCAGAGATATGATGTCTAGACACCATGAAGATGTTCCATTTAGCATTACAAATGGATGAGGATCTTTATGAAGGTTGCTCAATGGGAGAAAAATCACTACTTGATTGTGGTTTGAAATGCCTACAGGACAAGCAACTTCAATAGCAGTTAGAAGGTTTACTAGTGAGGAAGATGAATGCGTGGTATTCGGATATTCATGTGAACCACATGAAGCAAGCATTGCAGATCTATGGGAAGGGTATTTGCATTCAACGTGCAAGACTGCCGGAAGGGAGGGGGGGAGTTCAGTCACCGACCAGAATTGAACGGATGACTGTAGGTAGAATATACATATAAAAAACTCTGTGTAACATAGCTCTATTAGCTGTGATTGAACAGATTTAAGGCCGATCCTCTTTAAGATGAATGATGTTCTGTTTACGAAATTAAGATAAATACAAAAAAAAAAAATTATAAATGTTGACAATGACAAAATAACAAATGACGATACCCAAATATAGATATAGCATGATGGGATTTAAGTGAAGTCTGCAAATTTTTACAATCTAAAGATATTACGGGGTTCAACAACATAAATTATAAAGATATACAGGAACTGCATAATTTCTAACTAATGAAGGATTGCTGTAAGTTGGACTTTTCGTGAAATGTTATTTCTGTGAATGAGTAATCAAGTCTTTCACAGAATCAACGCTCCAAAAGTATTGTACCAGAAGATACCCCGAACAGATGAGATTCAAGGAGGACACCAAGTGAGTATTTAGAATCCCAATTGATTAGTAATAGTCGTTTTCTTTACTTAGGCACAATACGTTTATCATGAACTGTTTTATTATTTGTTCGTATGAAAATAAAGAAATAAATATATAAAAAACCACGAAAGTTTTTTAGTATGAAAGATCGGAGAAGACGAACAGGCACATTTTTCTTGAGAATTATGTTTATCCTCTGATATGAATTATTATACACAACATTTTGTCGTTTGCATATAAAGTTATGTACAAACCTGAATGTTATAACCAAAGTTTAGAATATTCTAAAGAGTAATGCGCATACTCTAGCTAGCGGTATAATAATAATAATATTATTATTATTATTACTACGGGCTACTCCAGGAGTCCTTAGACTCATCGAGGGAGGCCCTAAACATCATGTTCACACAGCTGTTCAACATTCTCACAGTATCTATCATACCTTGCCTTGAACTCGCTCACTGTCTTGGCACCTACAACAGACTCTGGCAGCTTATTCCAGATGAGGTGAGGTCGAGATGAGGTCTTATCAGGGCTCGGTACAGAGGTACAATAACTTGTTTTTCTCTGCTCGTCAAGGTATTTTTCAACAACCAAGTGAGTTGATGAGCTGATTTAGCTACTTTCGCAATGTGCCCCTTAAACTTCATCTCCCTATCCACCAACACTCCCAAGTCCTTGGCCTCATCAATCTCTTGGAGTACAGTTCCACCAATGTGGTATACTGCTGCTAATCTTTTCACTCCGAAATGCATAACCTTACATTTTGTCACATTAAATTGACATCCATTCTCCTTAGTCCAGAACTCCAATCTATCTAATTCATCTTGCAAGACTTTGACATCTTCTGCATTCACTATCGCCCTACCCAACTTTGCATCATCAGCGAACAAATGAACTGTCCCACTTAGACCATTCCCTATATCGTTAATGAACAGATTAAACAAGAGTGGTCCAAGAACAGAACCCTGTGGCACACCACTAGTCACAGGCCGTTTTTTGGACTCTACTCCTGAATAAACTACTCTTTGATATCTCTCCATCAACCACCCAGCTATCCATCTCACCAACCCTATATCCATTCCCATATGTTGTAGTTTACGGATTAAAATTCCATGTGGTATCCTGTCAAACGCCTTTGCCAGGTCCAGCAGTATCACTGTAAACCCATTTCCCTTATCCAGTTCTGCCGTCACCTTGTTATAAAACTTGAGCAAGTTACTGAGGCATGATCTACCCTTCACAAAGCCATGCTGTCCTCTGTGCAGTATCTCATTTTCATCAATCCATTCCTGTATTTTTCCCTTGACTACTTTCTCCAAGACCTTGACAACGACTCCTGATATGCTGATCGGTCGGTAATTTGCAACCATAGTCTTGGATCCTCCTTTATGCAGTGAAACTATTTTCCCCTCCTTCCACGCCTTCGGGACTAAGCCAGACCCGAGACTCAGATTAAACAACATGGTCAAGGGCACTGATAATTCATTAGCCGCATCTTGCAAGACCCGTGCCGGTATACCATCCAATCCCACAGATGTATTCACATTTAGGTTCTGTAATAGACTATTCACCTCCACTTCATTCATCACAATTCCCATATAAACTAATGGTTCCTTCATTTTTTCTACATCACCACCTGGATGATATACTTTTGCGAAGTGCGCACTCAGTAACTCCACTATATCGATTGGTTCAGTGAACTCTTTACCATCGTCATTCCTTAAAATCATTTTGCCATGTACAGTTTTTTTCTTGCTTGCAGCATATTGAAAGAACTGTTTGGGATTCTCTTTTGCTTGCATAGCTAGTTTCCTTTCATAATCGGCTTTTGCTGTTTTTATCACACTCGTTACCCTTCTGGCCTGTACTTTATACCATTCGTGTGCCTGCAGGTCACGAACTTTCTTTAAATTCCCTCCATAGTCGTTTCTTTTTTTGCAGCTCAAGCTTAATGGTGTTATTCATCCATTTAACCCCTCCTTGTTTCACTATTCGGACCTTAGGTATACAATCAGCCATAACCTCCTGTAAATGCTCTTTGATCACTTCCCATGCTCTATCGACGTCCAGCCCTTGCAGTTGTACATGCCATGGCACTGATCCAAGCAATCTCCTAAGCTTGTCATACTTGCCAGCACGGTAATTCCACATATACCCTGTCTTAATCACAAATTTCACACCTTTAGCCACCTCCAGGTCAAGACCTTATGATCACTCTCACCATTAGGTGGCAACATGGTCATATTCATTACAGTCAAATTCTCAGATACTATTACCAGGTCAAGCACTCTCAAACCCCTAGTATTTTCAATTACATGCTGTTTCAGATAGTTATCCCTTAATAATTGAATAAAATCCATTTCCTTCCTCACATGTGTCCTCTCCTCCTTCCAATCAATGTTACCATAGTTGAAATCCCCCATAATAATTACCCTCCTTCCACTCATTTCATCAATTTGTTTATGCATACCTTCTCCACCATCTATTCCATCACCTGGTCTATAGCAGCACCCAACTGTATATTTTATTCTGCCAGTGTCTATCTCACACCAAATAGCCTCAAATGAGCTCCTTTCACTATCCTGCAATACTTCAATTCTCCTTGGCTGCAGTTCATCAGCTATCATCAATAACACCCCTCCCCCAATTTTATTCTCTCTGTCCCTCCTAAACATACTATAACCTACACATTCTATCCCACTAACTATATCATCTACCGTCAGCCATGTTTCACTAATGCCAATAACCTGTGGCCAGGAAGAGCCAATCAAGGCCAAAAATTCTTCCTTCTTGTTCCTAATACTCCTGGCATTAGTATACATGAATTGCAGTGTTCCCTTTGTCCCACCCCTATCTTGATGCGTTATTCTAAATATCCCATTCCCATTTTTTGTCCTTATTGCTGGCTCAGGTACATTATATACATTTTTACACTCAACTGTCTCACTGATGTCTGGATATCCACTTCCCCCCCCTCCTTGGTGGTTCTAGTTTCCCTGGTTCTGCACATCCATTTTCACTTCACTCAGCAACACTCTTTCCAGTCTCCGCACACCAAGTCCATTCAAATGCAGGCCATCCATCTTGTATAAGTCCTTTCACCCATCAAACTCATTCCACACCACACCGTCCGCATAACCTGCGCATAATGTCATTTGCGATTATAGCCCTCCTTCTAAACTCCTCTCTGTCATACCGCGGTAACAGACTCACCATTCTAACTCTGTCACTCTTTTCTTTCGCTACCTTTAACAATACTTTCAAGTCCTCTCTCATAAAAAATTTTTCACCTTTCAATTCATTCGTACCCGCCACAATTGTTAATTCTTTCACCCTCTGTTTTTGCACTCTGATGCTCTCACTTACATCCTTAAATTTCGCACCCGGTAAGTACGATTTAGTTACACTCCCATCTATTACTCCTCTTAATAACGAGTCACCATACAACACTCTCTCCTTCATTTCGGAAACTCTCCCACGCTGTTTATTTACGTTAGCCGAATCACTCTGGAAAGAGTTTTGCAGGTGCTCTAATTGCCGCTGCGCATTTTGTATCACTGCACGCAGCCTAGCGATCTCACTTCCTACAAATAATTCCTCATTTTTTTTATCATTCAAACCATTTTCTCTTTCTGTATATTATAATAGATTACTGTATAATACAGCATTATAATATGATTTTTACTTGTAGATAATAAAATATAATTGCGAATTCGAAAGTTGTATGCTCATCGCATATTTCAGAATATGCGAAAAATGTCACCATTTCAATAGTAATGTAATCATTGCAGAAATCCACGAATTCCAATTATTAACGTATTAATAGTGAATTTCAAATACTAGTGGATTAAGAGAAACGTTTCAGAGTTAATTATCCTACTGAGTCAGATCCTATAGCAACTCTTAAAGAGAAAATTATACATACAGTACAGGTAGCTCTCGCATTTACGAATAGATTAGTTCCTGGCGGCCGTTCGCAAATCAGGAGTTGATTTGCCTTAGAAATGGTTCTATAAGCGAGAGTTATGTTCTTAATATATAAAATGAATATTAAAGGATAAAAAAATATTTCACTGGCCAAAGATTTACACATTTAAAAAATAACATAAGAAAAAATGTAAATTAATAAATGTTAGTGAATTAATTAGTCAAATAAAAATTAATGAAAAAAAAAAGCTCATTTCTCTATCACCTGGTGAATCCGCAGCTGTCGAGGTAGTTGGAATAAATATATTAGGAAGTTTCGGAGCATCGTTTTTTTAAAGACGGCCTTGAGTGTCATCTGCTTCGTTGACTTTCGCTTGTTTTCTTTTTAAATAGCAAGCAGGAGCATTATTCATTTCACGGGAAAATTTATTAATCGTTCAAAGTCTGAATCTTGTGATTCAAAGATTGCTTGAGCTTTTTGAAGTTTAAATGCTTCTTGTAGACCTTTTAAGTGAAAAATCGAATTGGAGCTTCATATTCGCTATCTTCTTTGTCTTTTTGTTCCTCTAATTAAAGGAGATCATTGGGTGAGAGTTCCATAGTGTGAGATTCAAGCAGATCATTGAATTTCAGAATTCACAATCTTTGTTGGATCTTCAAAGCTTTCAAAATTTTCATTAAACTGAGAACAAAGTTTATCCAATACTCCTTTCATAGTATTTTCGGAAACTTTATGCCAGGCCCTCTGCATTACCCAAATTGCGTCTAAAATGTCGAATCTCTTACAAGATTCTGTGATAGAAAAGTTTCCATATTTATCAGTTGCTTCTAATAACATTTCAATTTTTTTTTTTTTTAGAAAATGTGCTTTAAACATCGCATTCACTCCCTGATCCATTGGTTGTAAAAGAGAAGTTACATTTGGAGTTAAAAAGACTATTTTTACATTAGAGCAAATATAAACTGATGAGGGATGGCTAGGTGCATTATCAATTATCAGAAGCACTTTAAATACAATTTGTTTTTTTCTAACAATAAAGTTTCACTTCATTAATAAAGTGATGTATAAGCCAATCTTCAAATAGGGAACCCGTGAGCCAAGCCTTATTTGAATTCCGTATTACTGGGAGAGTACCTTTATTAATTACTTTCAAGCTTCTTGAATTCCTGATCAATGCACAAATAAGGTGTTTAATTTGCAAGAGCCAGCAATATTTCCTCCTAATAGTAAAATGATGCGATCTTTTGATGCTTTCAAGCCTGGCAATGAGGATTCTTCGTTTGCGATGTAAGTTCTTGCAGGCATCCGTTTCCAAAAAAGGCCCGTGTCGTCGATGTTACAAATCTGCGATGGCGAGTAATTTCCTTCTTTAATTATTTCTTCTAATTTTTTCTGGATAAGATTTTGCAGCCTCACTACCGGTGCTTGCAGCTTCACCTTGTATTTTAATTTTTTGCCAACCGGTCCTATTTTTTAAAGCGGTCAAACCACCCACTACTTGCAGCAAAAGTCTGTTTGCAGTCATCCCGTTTTGGTCTTTCAGCATTTTAAAAATGGCTAATGCTTTCATGGCTGGTAATAATTTCACATTTCTTCTCTAACGTAAGCTTTTCTTTGTTTCTTTTGCTCATTTTCTGGTTTTGCACTGTTGCTTCTTTTTGATATTGTTGGAAAAGCAGAAGGATTAGAGTTGAAAAGAAAAACTAAAAATCAGATGTAACTGAAGAAAACTACGAATAACACAATCGCTTCGCCAAGGCTCGTTCGAACGGATCATTACGTTATCGTTCTTAAAATCATCACTTCCTTCGCCACGCATCACTATTTAAAATAAAAATTACGATCTAAAAAAATTCGTAAAGTGAGAACTACCTGTACTAGTTTTCGCCCGTTTCTGGCAGTGGTGATTTGATAAATCCTAAGACTTTACTCACAGCTTCGAAGTCCAGTGACTTTCATCATCACATTTTGATATGTGGATCAATAGTGACACATTTCACTAGATGCGGGCGTTTCAAACTTTTCTAAAGAAGAAGAATGACTATTGCATCCCTACAAGCTTTGTAAGCATCCAAATAACCTTCTCTGCTATTTTGCTAATTTTTCTAATAGCCCTCTCTGAAATGCTGTTTCCTCTCAGCCACCAACCACATAACTGGAGTCTGATCAATATCCACAAGTGAAATTTCACTAATATAATATACAAGCTGAACCCTTTTCAATCGGAGCTACACAACCCCACATTTTGGCACATTGATAGAACATTGTAATATCCTCACGATTTCGGCTTATTCAAGTCATCTTGTAATATGTCTGTGTTTGTTTTATTATTTACTCTCATCCTCAAATTACCATTATCAGCAAACAAATTAACATCATCATTCATTAAATTACCTTCAGTATCGTTAATGGAGAAATTAAACAGGAATGGACTGTTCTCTGGAATGTGGAAGAATAGAGCCTTGCAACACACTACTGGTCAGCAACTTAATCTTTGGCCCACCACCATACATTACTCTTTGATTTCTCCCTGACAACCATCTTCCTGTCCATTTTACCAAACACCAAATCCGTCTCCTGTACACGGACATAATACCATATTCTGTTATAACCATTTTTGAATTCGGTCTTGAACTCTTTAAATTTTAATCACCTCTTCTTTATATCCGATGATATCTTAGCAGGGACTCTTCGCCTTCTCTTTTTTTTTTTTTTTTTTTGTAGGATACACATTACGATAATATCCAGTCCGTAACCACCGCAGATATGTTGAAAATATAATATGAAAGATATATGTCGAATGATTCAAAATTTATGCTCATTTTTAAAATTTTCTAATGCTCCGAAGCTCTTTATCCGCTCCTGTAACTCAATTCTAAAGGTGTGAAAGCTTTTCCAAACAGTATTCAAAATCTATTACTTAATTTTACAGTTTTGACAAAAGAAATACTGCAATAATATTGTTGTGGCGTGATATTTCTAGTTCTGTACCATTTCTCTGCAATCTAAAATCAGCTGTTCTACTCTCTGAAATTATCGAAATTCTATGCTATATTTTCACCATGTAAAATCACACAGAAGAAAGTTCAGTATTATTATTTTTGTTAATTTTCCTAAAAAAAAATCTAAATATTACTTCTTCTGCTGCTGGTTGCTATTTCTGAAATAATCTATGTCTTAAAAATACTTGATAATCCTCTTAGCTGGAAGAAAAGCTAAAGGCTTATTACTCTCACTTCTATTGAGAAAGAAAACAGAGAATACTTCGCCAGAAGTCACACTAAAGTGCCTCAAGCTGTAGCGCAAAATACATCAAGAATTTTTACTTAAATATAAAGAGCTAATAGGCTTCATTTCGGCGATATAAACATTATTTAAATTAAGGGGATTTTAAATCCCACATTGTTTTAAAACCGAATAAGAAACTCGAAGATTGGAATCAGAGAGTTTCATGCCGAATATAGTAAACTATAAAGTATCGGCGACCACTAGCGTGAGCTAATGCAAGTGACCCTAGTACGTAGTACAATACCGGAGAACTCGCAGCCAAATCGGTAAAGTTCTGATCGCTATTCTTAGGTATTTTCCATAAAAAACACATTTCCTAGGAAATGTGTAAATGAACCTCTCTGATTCCAATCTTTGAGTTTCTTATTCGGTTTTAAAACAATGCGGGATTTAATATCCCCTTAATTTAAATAACATCAAGAATGTCTTGATCGTTTTTAATTGTTGATAAGCACACAGAAATAATGACGTTTCTTTTAAAGGCTGATACATTATTTATGCGAAAATAATTTCTTAATTTATAGTGATCAGTTTCACCTTCATTGTCGAAAAAAATTCTTTCATGCAAGTATCTTATAAGAGAGGATTTCAATTATTTTAAAAGAAAAGGAGCATATGCATTACATAATTTTTAGGGGGGGGGGGGAGTTATAGACCTATTTGCTCTGCAGATATTTCAGAGAATTTATTTTTTAAATCGTTCGCAAGACAACTATTACAAACATAAATCACTTGGTGAACATGCCCATTCATTTTAGTGTAAAATAGTAGCAAAAGTTTAGCTACTTCAAAAACTATCTAAACAAGAAAAGTGTCGTTATATCTGTTGATGTTAGAACTCTTACATAAATGTTTTTTTCTGACATGACATCTCTATTAGTTATAATGTAATCAATTTAGATTTTTGCCCTCTTGTATTCTCCCATCTTATGTGCAGTGATTTCTTCTTTGTACTATAAGAAAAAAAAAAAGATAACAGAACTCCACTAGTGAGTTAAAACAGTTATCGGGTGTGTGATAGTGATGCAGCATGGGGGGGGGGGGTAAATCAAACGCGAAATAAAGTTCCGTTCTATTGTAAAAATATGAAAATGAAATTTCACATTTGATGTATGTGCAAAAAGATATTTTGATCGCAGAATAGAAGCAAAAGTATCGCTTGCTTTAAAACTGAAGCATAATCTTTGAACTAGCAGAAAATATATACATATCAATTTAAATCATAACCGTTACTTTTATTTTGTAATGAACAATTATACAGGGAAACCAAGAAGGTGAAAGTGCAAACACCAGTAGATTATGATATAAAGAAAAAAAAAAAAAATAGTGATATGATTAAAGAATTGCATGCTATTCTCTATAGAGCAAAGTCGTCCAAGCAAAATCCTGGAAATCTGTGAAGTATTCTTCGAAATATGATTTTGAATAAAAATAAAAATAACATAATCGGGAAAATCGGCAGTCGTTTTTTTTTTTTTTTATAATAATATTTCATTTAACTATCCTGAATTAAAATCCTCGAGAATAAATAAAATGCTTTGTCGACTAAGCGATTAGACAAATTAGCACAAAAATTAAAAATGACATTGGTTTTCCACGATAAAGCAACATTTAAGTGAAGAAAAAATGCAAGGATGTTTATTTTGTAAAAAGGATTAAAACTGTATTGTACAATAAAAAGAGAAAACAAAAATAAAATCAATTTCTATATTTTTAGTTTATCCAATACAACTAAGATCCAATTACCAGCATAGAACAAGGAACTGAGAAGCAGCTATGAACATGACATCATCGGATTAAATGTTCTCTTCAGTGTGAGAGATTTTCACATCTTCTAAACGAGAAACTTTCAAATTTCACTTCTTATCCAGATTTAACTGGACGTCTATAAAAGTCCTGGCCGGTTGGGAGTTTGAACCCTTTTCAACCAAAGGTACTCAATTCCACGTTTGGTCACATTGATAGAACACTGAAATGTTCACACGATTTCAGCTTATTCATGTCATCTTGAAAGATCTCTATGTATGTTTTATTTACTGTTGTCATCCTCAAATTAGCATTATCAGCAAACAACTTAATAACTTACCTTCAGTATCGTTAATGGAGAAATTAAACAGGAATGGACTGTTCTCTGGAATGTGGAAGAACAGAGCCTTGCAACACACCACTGGTCACCAACTTAATCTTTGACTACACACCGCCACACATTACTCTTTGATTTCTCTCTGCCAACCATATTCCTGTCCATTTTACTAAACACACAAACCATCCCCTGTTCACAAACATAATGCCCACTATAACATTTATTCCTTCCTTCCTTCCGCTTTCCTGAAACTCTACCAGATCTAACAAGTAAATTGCACATCACAAAGCAAACACGCGTTGATATCCCATCAAGTACAAAATCTCAAAATTCCACTTGAGATTTTGCAATATTGCATGCGCCCACATTTCGTATATTAGCAGCTCGTAGTTTCTCAAAGACCACATCACTGTGTCACATCAGGAACTGACTTAGCTGCAATCTGACGTAAAACCTTCGCAAAATGTTCACTCAAATGCAATTATTTCTTTGGTTTCAGTTACCCTCATACCTGCAGAATTACTTAGTTATCTTTCCATAATCACTTTTCCTCTTACCCACAAGAAAGAGAAAAATATTTGGGATTCTCTTTGCCCTGTGCAACTAATTTTCCTCATAATTTCTTTTGTATTCCTAACCAGGTTGGTAATCATTCTTGCCCGCACTTATTTATTAACTATACGTATTAGTAAAAGAATTGAAAATCCTAAGCTTAGAAAATATCTCTCTAATTTGATTTTCTATCTATTATTTGTTTAGTTTTGTGTTTTATTCAATTTCAGTAGTAGTTAATTACTAAATTTTAATGTAATATATAGTCAGGTATTTAAATCAAAATAATCAATAATGAGAAACTTAAAAGTAAAAACTGAAAAGGACAGTACTTAAGATCTTCCCGAATCAACATCTGTACATGGGCAGTAGTGAGGATGCCAGAATTATGGAATTGACGCTACAACCAAAACACTACTTAGGCAATGTTCCATTACATTGCTTTCGTTTATATTGTTCCAGTCTGGTACTGGCGAACACAAATGTGCTCGCCAGTACCAGACTGGAACAATATAAACCAAGTATGATATAGGATAAATACGGCTTTGGGGAGATGAGCATTTCCCATGCCATTTTAACCCCCCCCCCCATACTCCTCAAAAACACATTATCCGATTTGTTATTTCTTCGTAATACATTAAGAGGTAAGAAATTCACTTTTGGTATCAATTACAAATGTTAACACACCTTTAATTGTCTAAAAAATCGATAAATGATATATACAATATAAAACAACAGACATATATAACACTGTACATAGAAACAAGAATTACTGAAAACGTCGTTCAGACCCAAAGGTTAGAAGAAAGCAATTGTGTTACTCAGCATATGCCAACCGTGCATGGCTGTGCAGTGCGCAACGTGTAAACCACGTGATATGATGTTTATTCTCAATACTTATTCGAAAGTGATTTGCTTAATGCTAAATACGTACTCGATTAAAACTGACTTTTAGAGAGTTGTGGAAGGGCTATTGTTAATTATTAAATCACTAGAATGGGATAACGATTACTATTGAATAATAAATTCAGAACAATAAACCTCACTCAAATTTTAAAATGCAAAAATATATGTTATTTTCATGATATTTTTTAAAATATAATTTAATATAATATTAAGGAGAACAGGTCAAATATCCTCAAAAAGTATCAGGAATAAGCACCATTTAAACACATTCGTACTTTTCATAGAATTCCTTTAATATATATATATATATTATTATTATTATTATTATTATTTCGGCCGACTTCAGGGAGTCCTTAGATTCATCGAGGGAGGCCCTAAACATATCCACACAACTATACGACATTCTCACAGTATCTATCATACCTTGCCTTGAACTCGCTCACGTCATAGCACCCACAACAGACTCTGGCAGCTTATTCCACTCATGTACCACTCTAAAAGTAAAGAACCCAGCTTTTACACCACTGCTAACCACACTCTTGCCCAGCTTCCATAGATGTCCCCTAGTTCTCCCACCACCAGTCCTGATCTCAAAAATATCGTCTGAATTAATCCTATAGAAACCCTTTAGCAATTTGAATTTCTCAATCATATCTCCCCTTTTCCGCCTATCAACTAGTTTCTGCAACCCACAAATCTTCAACCTGTTCTCATATGGTTCATTCCATAGACCTGCTATCATCTTAGTCACTCGCCTCTGGATCCTCTCCACCTCCTCCCCATCAAGAAGGAACCGAGGTGATCAAATCTGGGCACAGAAGTCGAGATGAGGTCTTATCAAGGCTCGGTACAGAGGTACAATAACTTGCTTGTCTCTGCTCGTCAAAGTATTTTTCAACAACCAAGTGAGTTGATGAGCTGATTTAGCTACTTTTGCAATGTGTCCCCTAAACTTCATCTGCCTATCCACCAACACTCCCAAGTCCCTGGCCTCATCACTCTCTTGGAGTACAGTTCCACCAATGTGGTATACTGCTGCTAATCTTTTCACCCCAAAATGCATAACCTTATATTTTGTCACATTAAATTGACATACATTCTCCTTAGCCCAGAACTCCAACCTATCCAAGTCGTCCTGCAAGATTTTGACATCTTCTGCATTCACTATCGCCCTACCCAACTTTGCATCATCAACGAACAAATGAACTGTTCCTCTTAGATCCTTCCCTATATCGTTAATGAACAGATTAAACAGCAGCGGTCCAAGAACAGAACCCTGCGGCACACCACTAGTCACAGGCCCTCTTTTGGACTCTACTCCTGAATAAAGTACTCTTTGATATCTCTCCATCAACCACCCACCTATCCATCTCACCAACCCTATATCCATTCCCATATGTTGTAGTTTACGGATTAGAATTCCATGCGGTATCCTGTCAAACGCCTTTGCCAGGTCCAGCAGTATCACTGTAAACCCATTACCCTTATCGAGTTCAGCCGTCACTTTGTTATAAAACTTGAGCAAATATATAAACGCAAAATTAACCTACCACTGAATTCTAGAGTGCGCACTTATTATACTTGTTTGATCTTGAAGCAGCAGGCACCGGCAAATGCTGACATGCGTCACGAGTTACTCAATCAGTTTACAGCTGATTCTCGTGTCATAACGTTCGATGAACTTCTGATTCGATGTGAGTGAACAACTGTGTTTTCGAACTTACATGTTTTTATTAACAGTTCTTTAAGTTTAAGATAAGATTTCTGTTTTCATGAAGGCTTAATATAGTTCTGTAAATTTAAAAATAATTTTTTTTTTCATTTTGAACGCGTATGTCAAGTTCTTGCCCGCTCCCCTAATTTGCTGATTACTCAAATCTGCAATTATTCGGTGTATTTTTATGTGTGTGTTTTTATGTTTTTTTAATACAATATCTTTCCTTTTTATTTACGTATAGTAGGTTTATTCCTAAAATTTAACTGATCATCAGCAAAGCTTTCGTAATGAGGATGTTTGGGTTGTGTGTGTGTGTGATTGCCAGCTGATCGACTGTTTTATGACAGGAAGCCATCTCGTTTTTCATTGGACATAATATATTACGAGAGAGAGAGAGAGAGAGAGAGAGAGAGACAAAACTCTCCATGAAAAAAAAAATATATATGTTTTTAAACTTATAGAACTGTATTAGGCCTTCATAAAAACAGGAATCTTATCTTCAACTTGTAGAACTGTTTTTGAATGTTCATAATGTTTAAAACGATAAAATAATTTAAATAAATTATTTAATAATAAGCTTTACTTTTTGAAATAAAGTTTTTTTTTTTTTTTTACAGTCAGTTGCCCATTACTTTGCAAAAGAAAATGAACAGAAGAAATGCAGAAGGTAATAGCAAGCGGTAGTTTAATGAACTGTGGGAAAATGGGTTCTTATTTATTGCGGGTCCTTCAGGAAAACCGTTGTGCTTTGTTTGTGAAAGCACTCGCTCAGATAATAGAAGACATCATCTTAACAGACACTATAGAAAACATCAAGCTGAATTAGAAGAAAAACTGAAGGGACGAAATATATTTGTGAAACGAAGTTGTGAAAGTGTGGCAATGCTGGAGGCGTCTTATGAAATTGCCTTTGTGTTGGCTAAAAAAACACAAGCGTTTCTCAGATGGAGAGGAAGTTAAGCCCTGTCTCGAAAAATTTGCAAAATGTCTTGGTGATAAGAATGTTGAAAGAAAAGTAAACCAAATTGCTCTGTCCAAGCAAACAATTACAAGACGCATCGAAGAACTTTCCCATGATGTTACTGAGCAATTGAAAGACCATGTTCATGCTTGTTCTTTCTTTTCTTTAGCTTTGGACGAATCCGCTGACGTATGTGATGTAGCCCAATTAAGCATTTTTAAAAGAGGAATTGATGGTAATATTAACATCTTTGAGGAACTCATCGATCTTGAGTCACTTCATGGAAAAACCATAGGGTCAGACATATTTGACAAAGTAAAGTCATGTCTAGAAAATCAACAACTAGATTCTAGTAAGCTAATCAGTGTTTGCACTCATGGAGCACCGTCAATGGTGCTCCATGAGTGCTAGATATGGAATATGGTCGAGTTTCTGGGACTGTAACTTTACTTGAAAGGTTTCTAGGTCGTTCTCTACTAAAGTATCACTGTATTATACATGAAGAATCTCTGTGTGGAAAAACTCTAAATTTGAAGCATGTTATGATACCAGTTGTCAAGTGTGCGAATAAAATTAGAGCAAGAGGGTTAAACAGAAGAGAATTCAGAGAATATTGTGAACTGCTAGATATGGAATATGGTGATCTCATTCTTCATTGTGGGATACGCTGGATTTCTAAAGGACAAGTTCTCAGTAGATTTTGGAAGCTAAAAGAAAGTGTTCTTAATTTTCTCGAAGAGAAGGATGAGCTGCATGAGGAAAAAGCTCTGTTGTGTGATGAGAAATGGCTATTTGATTTAGCATTTTTAGTTGATGTTACTAGCCACCTCAGTGATCTAAATTTGAAACTGCAGGGCAAGAACAAATTGTTTTCTAGCTTAGTAAATGACATCCGTGCATTCAACATGAAATTAAAACTGTTCATCTCCCAGTTAGAAAACGGGGATTTAAGTCAATTTGTTGAAGATAATGGCAACTTTACAGAATATACTGAGAAACTCAGATTATTGCAAGAGTCCTTTAACAGTCGTTTTAGCGATTTTGCCGAAGAAGAAGACTGCATACTTGGATTTATAAATCCGTTTTCACTTACTGAACAAAAAATCTTGACGATGCCTAGTAACATACAAATGGAACTTATTGATCGCAAAACTAATTCTTTATTGAAAATGAAATTTAATGAACTTCCATCACTCCCAGATGCTTCTGATATAATAATTTCTGGCAATCGTTGCCCTGTGAACATTTTCCAGAACAGAGAAAATTTGCTCAGAGTTATGTCTGTCGTTTTGGAACTACATACAGATGCGAACAAGCATTTTCATCAGTGAAAATGATTAAGAACAAACTACGGTCGCGACTGACTGATTCAAATTTGAAAAACTGTTTGATGCTTTCTGTAAATGATTTAACTCCAAGCATTACAAGCTTAGCAAAAGCAAAGCAATTTCAAAAATCTCAATAAAATAATTAATGTTTATCTTGTCTTTATATGAAATCCTTTTATTTAAAACTGCTAAAAGTGTCTATATTACCATATATATAATAAATCATTTTATGCATAACTGTTAAATATATCAATATTTTAAATGGGCTGAAACGTGGTATAAGTTTGTATGGTGCATCTTAACTAAAAAATGAAAAAATTGACGCATGAACTATAAAAGGTTGGCCCCCCCCTGCCTTAAACTATTCGTTTCACAAAAGAATCAAGAATTACTGATCAAGTAAATGAATGAAATGATTCAATGTCCTCGATCATGGAAATAATTCTTGTCACTTCAAGTGGATGGCCTGGAAGACACTGATCGTGTCTTCCAGGCCATCCTAAGCTGGAAGTGCAAATATTTGCACTTCCACTTGACTCTCTTCAAGATCAAATCTTCCCGCGCTAGTCACTTCATGAAATAAACAGCACAAGAAATCTTGATCACATTTCGCCATCCGTTGTGACACTGACGACGAAAATTCGTTAAAAATAATGGAACAAACATGAAGCAATGTTTAGAAATTGATTATGCAAATATTTCTTTTATATGAAGTTCTTGTTCATGAAATAAATAGCAGATGGCAGCACAAGAACGTCGTGATCACATTTCGCCATCCGTTGTGATTTTACCAATTTTCGTAAATTGGTAAAAATAATAGAACCAAAATGAAGCAATGTTGAGATTAGTTGAGAAATTGTTTACTCAAATATTTCCTTTATATAAAGTTCTTGTTCATAATGAATTTTAAACCATTTCACTTCTCTCAATCATTCTTGAAACTAGTAGTGTTACAGTTGTTGATAAAAAGAAATCTGAAGGAGGAATATCCAAATGAATGCAATACAGCTAATCATGTCCATTTGGTAATCGTTTCAATCAGCTTTTATTATACAACATATACAACCATTCGAAACTTCCCAGCCCTCATCTGCTGTGATGTTCTATTCGAATTCAATCGCACTTAGACGCCTACATCTTTCAACGCTTCACAGATTGGAAAAAGAAAGAAAATTCTTCAGTTTAAATTAGTCAGAAATACCTGTCTCCAATCCATTAGCCATCTTAAATGGAAACGTACTCAATATTCCCTTTGACCATATCAGATGGTGGTGACGGGTGAATTCTAAATCCTTTCTCAAGGTTTGTAATTCAGATCTTTACCATCTTATTTTCAGATGTCGCATTATGCTGGAACCTTTTATTAGATTAGTGGCAGTCCTATGAGGAAAGGGAAAGAGAAATGAGTTCGAATCTTGCAGAGAACATGGGTTTAAACCTGAACGTGTGGGAGATGAATTTCATTTGCCGATACAAGATCTCTACACAGCTAACTGGGGGACCTGATGTAGCTTCAAAAACTTCCATCTCCGCTATCTAGAACACCATTTCAGGACTATAAAAATCAATCAAAACACAACAGAATTATATTAATAAATATCAGGAAAAGATAATTAGACAACGCAAGGTACGAAACTACTACAGGTTTATAAAATCCTTTCACGTAGCGAGAGCAAGATTAAAAAAAAAAACAAAGTGTGAATACCTTAAAAGCGTGGAATCGTAAATTGGAAGGAGAAAATAGCAGAATAGAACAAATCAATAGCATTTCTCGAATTTTCGAGATAACACTGTTTCATGACAGAGGTGATGCTGTGGAAAGGGTCATAAATTTGGTAACCACGTTGGATAATGAGAGGGTGTATATACCAGCTTTCGCACTGGTTGCCGGAAACATCTGAGATAAGAGGAGCTGTGCCCACCCTTCAGACAGAAGGCTATAAAATACTTGAAAATCAACTTGGAGCATTATGAGTAAAAAAAAAAAAAAAGTGAGTGGAAGAGATCAAAAGACAGTGGCAAATATTTGATTAAGATGGCAAGAACTCGCTATAAAACAGGAATCGGTGTGAAGTAAATGAACAGAGAAAACACGCAAAGCAATAACACCACGTAGAAATATTTGGCGGTCACTTATTATTTCTACATAGTGATTCTGCTGGATTTTGTTAGGGTTTGGAGTTCCTAGTCCATCTACATCCCTGGCGTCTTCACTAAAGACGTTAGGGACTTCGGGGTGTTGGTGACCAGGAAGTTGAAGTTCAGAGGTCATCGTAAACCCCCGTAGTGTTATCTGAAGTGGAAATGAAGTAACTGCGTACTCAGAACTGATTGTGCTACAGATCCAACAAGATAATATTCCTTTTCAAGTATCACAGTTGTAAAACCGTGTCCTTTTCATTTCAGAATCGCATGCAGTCTTTCATGAAAATACCTCAAAAATAAAAAAGATATTAGGAACTTTTTTAAAAACCATCATTTACAATTATTTGCAATTTACACAGATTTTCTTTAAAACAATCTGCTGTTTAATTTCCTTATCTTGCATTGAATTATGTTCTGCATTCCACGTTCAGTAAACGAAATCTGAGCAATCTTCTTTTTTTTTTTTTTCCAGCTGTGCTTGTCTTTGCGTATTTTAATTTTCTTTAAAATGCATAAAACGAAGCAGTTGCACACCCCATAACAGCACAGCATAGTACAGTACAACGGAAAATACAAAATTCCCTGCCTTTAACGTCTTCTTAATAAAATATCATTTGTTAGAAGTGCGATGGAAAATTCGTTCCCAAAGATGTTCTTCCAGAAGTGAGAATGTTTGTAACTGCCTCTGATTTATTTCCATCCACCAAATCTCTTTGTCTATCGATCATTTCTCCAGACATAGGAACAAAAATGTTTTTTTTGTTTTTTTTATTGGCAGTAGTAGTGTTCTAATGTTAAAAAAGATTTTCTTTTATAATTTCATTCTTAGGCTTGTTAGTTATTCAATATTAAAGACATATTTTTAGTTTCTCAGAGCAATCGGATTCACAGTACCATCAGAGGAGTAATTGTGGGCATTCCATGAAATGTTAACTTCTCTCCACATTCCTTTTTGTGGACGAAGAGATCATTCCCGAATTTCAACTACCTGAGTCAAGTTCTTTTACCGACTGAAACTCAACACAGGAAATGAGACTTAATTCTTTCACGAAAGAAAGCGCATATTTAAATTATTAATACTCGTTGTATCCCAGAAAAAATATTATCAAAGAGAATGATTTTTTTTTCCAAGAGTATGCATTCAAATTTTACTGTCTTACTAAATTCCATTACTTAGAGAGTTGAACAAAAGGGGCAAATTGTGCACCTTCTATTAAAGGTGTCTACCACGTGCTTGAATTCGAAAGGCACTGATTGGGGATCAGTGCCTTTCGATCTTTAATTCGATCTTTAGCATGATATTTAGTAAATAAAAATAATAGACATCGGATCTGCATGCCACTTTCTAATATATTTTCTCAGTTCGGGTCATTCATAAAGAGTATCGCACTTTTTTGCTGGAATTCTAACTTTGCGTGTGGATTGAAGATAAACTGTGTATATAAATAAGCCATTTAATCCTTATTTATAAATAAGATATCTTTTGAAATCTTCCAGATGAATTACTTTCTTTTTTAACAAAATTACGCACCAATATTTTGAAAATTATTATTAGGAACCATTTATATATATATATATGATATAATAAAAATAAATATTAATCAGAGAGTGTGCTGTGCAGGCATACGAACAGGCATACGGTGTTATCGCTGCTACCGTTTCTTCAGTTCTAAAGCGGTTTTAATTCCTGTTTTTAATTTAAAAGTGTTGCAGAGTAATTCTACTTGTCACGCTGGAGACAGTGATATATAAAGCATCAAAATCGGCTAAGCAGAATCCAAATTTTGAGTCCTTTAATTTGAACACGGCGTGGACCATGTTTACCAAGGAGCGAAGAACAAAGGACGAAGCCATCTCTACAACTGCTCAAGGGAAGAAAGGTGAGTCACGTGCAACAAGTGCCTGAAGGATCTATTGTCCGACAGAAATCGTATAATCTGCAGGAAATGCCTGAGGAATCTTTACAAGGTCTTTCCCTTCCAAAACATCCTGGCAACGTAAATCTAATACAACACGCGAGGAATGGAGCCATTGCAATACTGCAAGAAGAACAAAGCAATGCTGCCAAACACGGTTCAACCGATTATATCGCAGGAAGAAACAAACCATAAAGTGAACAGGCAAAAACATACAGATGAGTCCTTTAATTTGAATTCTTTAAATATACTAATAGAAAATGGTCTAGAGACTATAAAAGCCAGCTTTAGATCTTGTCCAAGAACAAATAACCAAAAAAAATTAGCGAATATGAGGATTTAGTTAAATAAAATAATTTACCAGTTGAAGCAGTCTTGCAAACGGTTAAGTACATCAAAATTAGTGTTAACCTAATGATAGGCAACGTAATTTGATGAGAGACATCCGAACTCTGTCAAGAACTGAATTCCCTAAAACTACAGTACGAACTTTTAAATCAGCAACCACATAAAAATCTTGTCATAAACGGACTTCCTGAAACTGCACCTACAGAAAACTTCAGAGACGTAGTTATAAAATTAGGCCATGCAATTGATATCCCTCTACTACAGCATAATGACATTCAGACCGCAAATCGGATGAAGAACAAAAAACAAGGCTTGCAACGACCCGAGCCACTCAAGTTCCTCTTACTAGCAAATCAACAAGAAACAATCTCATAAAAGTCAGCAGAATGAAAAACACTAGCTGCCAAGAACTTGAATACGTCGGAAGTAAATACACCTATCTTTCTATGCAACGAAATCATTAACGCCGCCAATCGACGGAATCCCATAATGCTAAATGCTCTTTACTGGCCACCAAACTTAAATGTGATAAAATTCTTGCTCGAATTCAATTGCTGGCTTTTACGCTAAGAATTATGCTGAACTGGATACCCAATGATAATCGAATAAAATATAAATATTGTAAACGACAAAAATAACAACACTGTATAATACCTAGATACGCTGTCCATGTATAACCTAATACTAATCATAACATCGTGTACAAGAGAAGAAATAGTGGGAAATCAATCACTGCATCTTGCTTAGATCATATAAACACATTCAGGTACTGCAAAATAGTGCAGAGTCACAAGTGCAAAGTAGCAGACCATTATTTCACTGCTCCATGCAATGCTGCACATATGAAATGCAACAAAAACAATAATAGACAAAGAAATAAGAAAAATCTACCTGGAACGCATGGCATGACCAAATTCAACAGATACTATATAAAACTCACACTGGAGAAAATATATAAGAAAGCGGCAAAGAAAGCCAGAATTCCATCAAAATCCTTGGTTAACGCAAAATATAATCTTAGATCTACACAGAAAGGATATTTTACGGAAACAATTAAAGCCATATCCAAATAACGCAGCTTTAAAAACCGAATACAGGATACGAAGGAATCGCCTTAGAACGCAAATAAGAAATGCAAAAAGAAGCTGCTGCTACTACAGAGACAAATTAACCTCCGCAGAAAATAACATGAAACAAACCTGGCATCTGATCAACGAGATGCTAGATTGTGCTCCCACCACCTCTGAAACCATAAAAACACAGCTCCCTGAAAACACTACTGTACACCCACAGATACGAGACCCGTCGACACTTCTGTGAATGTCAGAAGGAGAATCCATTCAGATAATAGAGTAATCAATTCGTCTTGTGGGGTGAGTTGTTTATTATTACACGTCGGAAAATTAACTTTTCTTTTACGAACATTGTAGTTTTTTGTTAACTATTTTGCTTGCATAATTGGAAAATTTCACGTATAAAGAACGCGATTTTGCGTGTTGGTAACCAATTCGTACATCCTTTATTTCTTTCTCCCCTTCAGCATGAATTGACTCTTCTTGTGACGTTCCCAGACTAGGGTTCGGATATGTGGTTGGACAGCAAATTTATCCGACAACCAGCAAATGACTTTGACCAATACTTTGTAGACTCCATCCAAGAACTACAGAGAAATATCCTGCCAATCAGAAAATGCAGTCGCCCAGTTGGACCACAATCAAAACAGACATTACGGTTCCCAACCATAAAAGAAGCAGAACTTCTCCCTAATACATCAAATCAAACCAAACAAAAGGTCAAGAATGGATGGTATAAGGCTTAGGGAAATCAAGAATCATGCAACTAGCCTAGGTCCCATCCTACTAAAATTAATAAATAAAATATTTAAAACCGGGCAAATACCAAAGTATGTGAAACACTGCCATAATTGCGCCGATATACAAACATGGAAAAAGAAATTTAGGCAGCAATTACTATCTCATAGCAACACCAGCAATTATGAATCGATTTTGGAGCGGATCGTACTAAGGAAATTCCTAACAGCTACAGAGAACTTTCATATTATTCCCAAAGCCCAATACAGTTTTCAGAAAAATAAGGGAACACCATCTCTCTTGGAAGATATTATGGGGGTAATTAATACTTCCTTAGATAAAAACAAAATTGTCATGGTAGTCTTTATTAATTTGTCTAAAGCAAAATAGAAAACATATCACACTTATTGGGCAAACCACAGTAGAGAGCTACCAGTAACCTCTGTTGCGCCACAGGGAGCTGTTCACTTCCCAAATTCAACATACCACTCAAAGGCAAAATCTTCCATTAGGCAGACGATACAGCTATAATATTCATCCATAATAATCCAAGTATATCACAAACAAATATGCATTATGGCATAAATCTGGTCGTTGACTAGCTCACCACAAATTGCATATATCTAAACTCTGACAACAACAACAACAAAAAAAGTAATAATATTCAAAAATCCACGGACTCAATTAGTTCATAATCCAACATTCACTCTGCAACATTATAAAAATACAGAACAGTAAAACCACTACCATCACTCAGGTTGAAACAATACCACATCTTGGAATTTACTTTGATGCAGACATGAATCGGAACAGCCATATTAACCGTCTATAAAGCAAACTCCGAACAATAACTGGCAAAGTCCATAGGTTAAAAGACAGTTTCCACATGCCTGACAACACTAATATAAAAAGCACTATGCCAAAATATACGAAGCTACGCTAAAACAACGTATGCGTTCTGTGCACACTAAAAACTAAATACATAGATATCATTACAGCACAAAACGATAAAACTGATCTTTTGGGAACAAAGAGACAACACCGGTCTTATGTACACTGCAATGACACAACACAAAATACTAACAGCAAAACACTTATGTCACTATGCATTATATCTTGAGACAGACATTACGCCCAAGACCGGCTAATTTGGCTATGGCCGAGGAAAATCCTAAAGCTCCTTACGTCGCTGACGAGAATCGAAACTAGGACACTCCTTCCCCAGGCATATGGTTGCGAAGCGCACATGCACTAGGCTAACCGCGCGGACAAACCAATAAATATTAACTCGATGGTGTCATCCTCAGATAAGTTTACTAAAAAGTTTCGAGGATGCAAATTGAGACATTACATCTCAAACGAGATCAACACAAAGAAAGAAAAAAATCCATTTCTTATATTTTAGTGCTGTAGTTACAACACTTAAATACATTTAAGCAAAAACTGTATGATATATATATATATATAATTTATTGTTATTGTATAAATACTGTAAACATGTAATGATTTGCAACCACAACTATAAATTATGAACTACAGGTAACTATTATTAATATATTATACAAAAAAAAAAGGAAAAATTTTTATGCCTGTCATTGAGAAAGAAGAAAAAACCATCAAAAATATGTTTTGTAAACGCACAATATACCCTCATAATTTAGTAATAAAAATTGATTTTCTTTTTTTTTTAATAGAAATCTAATGTGGAAAAGGACCTATAATTTGCAACACTTAGTACCTGCAGTACTTTCTAAAATATCACAATATCTATTACAACAATTCTTGAACTCACTGATGACGAAGCACTCGAAACTAAGTCAGGGAAAGCACCCCATTCATTCAGCAGTCTCCAAGAGAGGAATACAGGCCTCACATTATTGTGATTCACACTCTTACTTAATTTCCAGGGATGACCTCTGCTTCTCCCACCACAATCCCACTTGTGAAATACTTCCCTTCATCACTCTTATAAAAACCTTTTATAGGATCGATGCAGGAAAAATATGTCAAGGAAATACGTTTCTTCCAGTTCACCTCTTCTCAGCTTATCAACTAGCGTCAGTAACTACATCTTAATCTATCAATGTAAGGGACATTGCATACACCACTCACTAAATTGCTCACTCCGCTCTGAATCTTTTCTTCCCCTTCCTCATCTGCAAGTAACTCAGGCTACCACATTTGATCACAGTAATCCAGATGTGAACTTATCAACTCCTTATAAGGAGGAATAATAACCTCTCTATCTCTGCATGTTCTTCAATAACCAAGTAATGCTATGAGCTAGCTTGGACCCCTTAGCAATACGCCCTCTGATATACTAACACCCCCAAAGTCCTTGTCCTCGTCAATCTCTTGGTGTACACTTCGATCAATTTTGTACAGAGCTTGTAATCTTTCAATCCCAAAATGCATAACTTGTATTGAACTGATATCCTTAATCTTTTTCACACATTGTCAGCTTATTTAAATCCTAATGGAAGCTCTGCACATCAGCTTGATTACTTAATGCCTTCCCCAACTTGTAATCATACTCAAAGAACTGAATATCTTTCTTCAAATAATTTCCTATATCATTTATGTACAAATAGAACAATAATAGTTCATGCACAGAGACTTGAAGCACACAGCTTGTTACTTGCTTCATCGTGGATTCTGCTTCTCCATACAGTAATTTTTGGTGTCTGTAGATGAGACATTCTCGTATCCACATCACCAGTTTAATATACATTTCAAGTTCCATGGGGTGTCCTATCAAAAACTTTACCAAAATCCAGCAGGATCACGTGTTGTCATTTCACTTCTCCAACTTAGCTGTTACTCCATTAATCAAAGTCAATACACATCATGCAGTTGAGTCTTTATTTTTAAGCGATTAATTTCAAAGGTATTCTTACATGCAAAGTGTGGAAAGAAAATCATAGAACCAGTTCTCCCCGTTAAAAGCCTGATTTCTTTATTCTGTGAGATGTCACTCGCTGCTGTTTCAGAAAGGCATTTCAGAGGCCTTCATACTTATAGTGAAACTAGTTCTGTGGGGATGTTTAAGGTAAAACAGCTAACGCCTTTTTATTCCCGTATACGGGGAGTAGGCGAGGCCATTTAGCCCTATCTAACTTTTGGAGACTGAGTGGGCAGTTCAATCTCCACTGGTACCAATCAGAGATAGATGGCCCAAGGCTATCACAAATTAAGCGGTACTCAGTGAAGAGAGACGGCTCAAATGTGCCGCCATCTCGTGGTCCCTAACCCTAACACAATATATTTAATGTCTGAAATAATGTGGGTTCTACGGTCGATTTTCTTGAGTTTACAGGACGAAAAACCCGAGTTTCCGGGAGGAAAAACCTGCTTGCCCGTGCCAGAGATGACTAACTCGGGAACCGGTCGAAAAAAGGCTTAGAAAAATTTCCTCTAGTCGCCGACTAGACTCGAAACCAAGTCTTCCTTCGTGCGGCCAAGCGCCGTGGTTGGCAAACGCCATATCCACTGAGCTACACAGGCTCTTGAGCTACAAAAGATTAAAGCGATTGGTAGTCATGAAGACCAGTACATCTTTCTTACCTCATGTTTCTGATTGGATTCAAGCTTTCCAACAGTTGTTATTGGTACCGAAGCATTTATTTCTGTTCCACTTTAAATTGTCGTCTCTTATCACCCAGAGTATGTCCATCTAACAAAAAGTTTGCTACTAAAGCAAACAGTCAAGCATATTGCAACCGATTCTTCTTGAAATTCCATTTCCCTTTCTGCTATATTCAACTCGCAATCTTTCCAACCAAATTATCAAGACATCTAAAACTTGATTTCAAAGAGCCAAAATGAGGAAGACTTTCAGCATGTCCAGATGGCAGTTTTCCTTTGCAGTCCAAGATAAACTGGCCTGGAACATTGATTAACATTCCTTACTTTTGTTTTGCACTCGAATGATCTCTTGTATTATTACTCCAAAGAGCAAATTTCTGCCTTTTTACTTTTCGATCTGTTTTCGAGAAAAATTTGTATCTTATTGCACTAAACATAAAGTACGAGTCCTAAAAGCGAAACACATTTCATTCCTCTTAACATATAAAGGTTTCTAATGAAACTCGTTATTACAGATACAGTTTTCGGTCATGGTGCGATGTTTCATTTATGGATTCGAATTAGATCTTCGAATCTATCACAGAATACTTGACCAATTTAGAGATTGAAGTGGTCTTCTCTTCATACTTATTTATATCGGAGTACAATACAATCTTTGAGTGAAGTGGCTTTAATGCAGAGGTTGGAGATGACACTGAATGTAAAATAACTGCGGATTTTGAATAATGGCCAGGGAGAATGCAAGAGGAGAACGACTGCTGAATTATCACCTTGTAGTTAACATTACTCCTTTAGATGAAACAAAACGAAAACTCTCTACATCAAATTTGCCAAGAGATGTTTCACAACACCAGATTAATTGCACACTAGTCAAGAAGAGATACAAAAACCAACTCAAGTCATGCTACAGCCACCCCGGAGCTGAAATAGAGTACCAGAGGCAGCATAATAAGACAGCGATCAAATTATTTTGGGTTGCGTAAGACTGCATTGTGCAGCAGTTTCTTTCTATCTCCCACTGAGATTACGGTAAAAGTGCTATATTTTTTAACCTGCACTTTACATATTACTTAAGTTTTGTTACGGAGTACTTAAATCGAAACAAACAGTTAATTAGTTACTTTTCAATCCACCTCCTTGCCATATTAAAGATAGAGCGAATGAAAAAGGATACATATCCCACCCGTATATCAGCTCCGTTTCACTTAAATTGGCCAAAGTTCTTAAAAAAATACACCATATGGACTTCTTTCACTCCCTTCCTTGTTAAGTAGGCCCAAACAAAAACATGGCAACCTGAAATATCTCGACGTTTAGGGAATTTGGTGCAACTGCAATAAACCTTATTTTGACCAGACGGAAAAATCCATCGACTTACGTCTTGAAGAACATAAGACACGTCACATACAGTCGAATAAGAGCTAGGGCTCTGTCGAACAATGTCTGGATTCTGCTCACACCAATGAGGAAGACATCATTCATCCAGTCTTACGGCTGAAATTTGAAAATATCTTTCGCTGCTATGATAAACTAGAAAGAAGAATTGTGGAATCCAAAGAAATCGTCCTCAATCAAATACATGTTAACAACCTCGGTTATAATCTCAGGTGCCATCCAACTTTGGTGTTCACGAGATGTTGAAAGCATTCACACACCCAACAATGAGAGGATACCCAGAACAGCTTCAAATAACAATACGCTGACGCATTACTGAATAGATTTTTATTCTTTCCCAATTTTTAGCCGTTTTTTCTCTCTGATTGTGCACCTGAAGAATTATTCTTTGAAGACGACATTAATCGTGCTTAATTAAACGGTATTTTTACTTTTTATCTCTTGGTTTTCAGTCATTTTAAAATCTTTTTAAAAATATGTCTCTTAGCCGAGTAAATCCGTTAGGCTATAAACCATATTTGCCGGCATATAAGACGCACCTCCCCTTTTGTACACATTTTTTAGGAAAAGCAATTTTATCACTGAATATTATAATGAATTTACAGTATTGCAAATATAAAGTAATAAGTAGGTCTACTTTCAACAAATACTTAATACGCAATCACTCGTAGCTTGTATGCAATATTGTAGCAATGGCTAAGTTTTTTAGCAATAATTTGCCAAGAAATTTAGAGAAAATTTAACGGCAAAAATTTATCACCGTTCACAACAACCGCGACAACAATTGGAAAATTTAAAAGAACAGGAACACATCTGTGATCGTCGATAACAGCGCATGCGCATCCACTGAACTATACGTAACAGAAATGATCTCGCACGCTGCAAGGAAGCAAGAAAAATTGCGTAACTCAAAACGAGAAAATTTCCAGATATGAAAAAACTGTATCGGCGTATAAGATGCACCCTGCTTTTCAGACCTATTTTCAAAGAAAAAAATTGCGTTTTATTTTTTAATTTCGTTTTATACAAGACCGTTTACATCTATGCAACAACAACAAAAAAAGAAAGTTCAGTAGTGCGAGTTTTTTTTCCTTAAATTTTTCAAATATTACGACTTTTACTGCTGCTGGAAATAACTTTTGTCTTAGCAATAATCTCCTCAGCTGCAGGTAAAGGCTGAAAGCTACTGAGAAAGAAAGCCCACTTCTTTAGAAGTGACACTAAAGAGCCTCAAGCAGTGTTGCGTAATACATCAGCAATCTTATTTTGTTTTCAATTCATTCCTAAATAGAAATACTGAAATTTCTTTTGAGTCTGATACAATATTTATTTAAAAATAATTTTTTAATTTACAATAATCGCAATTTCAATTTTATTATTGGAAACTAATAAATTATTTGATGCAGTTATTTAAGAAAGAAAGAAAGAAATATTTGAATTGAGAAAAAAAAAGTGTGCATGTGTTGCAGAACTGTTCAGCTTTTTTTTTGGGGGGGGGCGGAGAGGTGAACGGGTGAAGTATGTCGGAAGCTTGGTCTTCTAGAAGGGCCACTCTAAGCATGATGGCTACATCAGTATTCCTGGCTAACCTGGAAGGCGTCTGGTGATTGGGCTAGCAACTAGTCATTGGATGTAAAACAATATTGCTCTAGAAACCAAGATAAATATGAATCGGATGGAAAATTTGAATATTGATCGGAAAAGGAAATGAAAACGATACGGAATAATAAAACTAGCAACATGGATTTAAGAGCAATCAATGGGGGAAGGGGGATTATTCAAGAAATAACCAAAAAGTATTAAAATATGCAGAATAACGGAAACCAAAAAAAAAAAATAATAAAAATAAAGGAAATTGAAAAATGAACGTACAAGACTATAATATTTATATACAGCGGAGTAAAAAACAAAAGAGCTGAAGCTGGAGTAGGAATAGTAATACATAAAGAGTAAAAAGAAGATAGAGAAGAATAGAAATATATAAATGAAAGAATATTAATAGTCAGGATAAAAACAGACAGAGGTAAAATAAATATAAATACAGAATATGCTCCAGAAGAAGGAAGAAAATAAAAACAGCTTTTTATGAGGACCTACAAAAAATAGTACAAGAAATAAAACCAAATTAAAAATTAATTATAATGGGAGACTTAAATGCAAGAATAGGAAATATACCAGTAAATGGAATTATTATTATTATTATTACGGGCAACTCCAGGGAGTCATTAGACTCATCGAGGGAGCCCCCAAATCATTTTCATCACAACTATTCGACATTCATACAGTATCTATCATACCTCGCCTTAAACTCATTCACTGTCACAGCATCCACCACAGACTCAGGGAGCGCATTCCACTCATTCACTACTCTAAAAGTAAAGAACCCAGCTCTAACACCTTTACTAACCACACTTTTGCCCAGTTTCCATGGATGTCCCCTAGTCCTCCCACAACCAGCCCTGTTCTCAAAAATATCTTCTGAATTAATTTTATAGAAACCCTTCAGTAATTTGAATGTCTCAATCATATCTCCCCTCCTCCGCCTATCAACCAATTTTTGCAACCCACAAATCCTCAACCTGTTCTCATACGGTTCATTCCACAGACCTGCTATCATCTTGGTCACTCGCCTCTGGATCCTCTCCACCTCCTCCCCATCAAGAAGAAACCTAGGTGACCAAATCTGAGCACAGTAGTCGAGATGAGGTCTTATCAAGGCTCGATACAGAGGAACAATAACCTGCTTGTCTCTGCTTGTCAACGTATTCTTCAGCAACCAAGTGATTTGATGAGCTGATTTGGCCACTTTTGCAATGTGTCCCCTAAATTTCAATTCCTTATCCACCAACACTCCTAAATCTCGTGCCTCATCAATTTCCTGGAGCACGGTTCCACCAATGCAGTAAACTGCCTCCCATCTTTTCACCCCAAAATGCATAACCTTACATTTTGCCACATTAAATTGACATCCATTCTCCCTAGCCCAGACCTCCAATCTATCCAAATCATCCTGCAAAATTTTGACGTCATCTGCATTCACTATTGCCCTACCCAACTTTGCATCATCCGCAAACAAATGAACTGTTCCTCTCAGATCCTTTCCTATATCATTTATGAACAAATTAAACAGCAGTGGTCCAAGAACAGATCCTTGTGGTACACCACTAGTCACAGGCCGTCTTGTGGACTCTACTCCTGAGTAAACCACTCTCTGATATCTCTCCGTCAACCACCCTCCTATCCATCTCACCAACCCTATGTCCATTCCCATATGCTGCAATTTACTGATTAGAATTCCATGTGGTATCCTGTCAAAGGCCTTAGCAAGGTCCAGCAGAATCACTGTAAACCCATTACCCTTATCCAGTTCAGCCGTCACTGTGTTATAATACTTGAGCAAGTTACTGAGGCATGACCTACCCTTCACATAACCATGCTGTCCCCGATACAGTATCCCATTTTCTTCTATCCAATCTTGTATTTTCCTCTTGACTATTTTCTCTAAGACCTTGATAATGATTCCTGTTATGCTGATTGGCCGGTAATTTTCAACAGCAGCCTTGGAACCACCTTTGTGCAGTGGAACTATTTTCCCCTCTTTCCACCCACTTGGGACTGACCCAGTCCTGAGGCTCAAATTAAACATAATGGTCAAGGGCACTGACAATTCTTTTGCCGCTTCACGTACGACACGAGCTGGTATACCATCCAATCCTACAGATGTATTGACATTGAGGTTCTGTAACAGACTAGTTACCTCTACCTCATTCATCACAATTCCAGTATAAGCTGTTGGTTCCTCCATTTCCGCAAGGCCACCACCTGGATGATATACTCTTGCAAAGTGCTCGCTCAGTAATTCCACAACATCGACTGATTCAGTTACCTCCCTACCCTCAGCATTTTTTAAGATCATTCTACCATGAGCATTTTTCCTTTTACTTGCAACATATTGAAAAAACTGTTTGGGATTCTCTTTAGCCTGCATGGCCAATTTCCTTTCGTAATCTGCTTTTGCTTTTCTTACCACCCTTGTTACCATCCTGGCCTGAGCTTTATACTGTTCATGCACCTGATGGTCACCCTTCTCCTTAAATTCCCTCCACAATTGTTTCTTTTTTTGCAGCTCAAGCTTAATAGTGTTATTTATCCATTTAACCCCTACCTGATTTATTATTCGGACTCTTGGTATACAGTCAACCATTGCCTCCTGCAAACAGTTCTTGACCACCTCCCATGCACCATCAACATCCAGCCCTTGCAGTTTTACATGCCATGGCAGTGAGCCAAGCACACACCTAAGCTTGTCATACTTACCATTACGCAAAGATTGTCATACTTACCATTATGCAAAGATTTAATGAAGAAACAATAATGGAGAGAAGCATTGATACAATTCTGTGCAAATAATAAGTTGAAAATAATGAATACATTTTATCATCATAAAATAACATTTGGAAACACAAGACGACAGGAGGAAATAATAGATTATATTATATGTAATAAATTAACACACCCATCAGATTTAGGAAGTGACCTAACCTGTTAATAACTGAACTAAGAATTTACAAGAAATGGGTGAAAATAAAATTTAAAAAAAATCAGCACAATACCAAAATAAAATTTAAAGTGGAATCATTAAAAGAAGAATAATAATAAATTTAGTTTAATCCTTTATCCAAGTGTGAGCAAACAAAGTTTGCACCTGAAAGTATCTTCAGGACTGTGGTAGGTGGTACAACACCGGGCAACTTGTTGCAAAGGTGGAGCAAGCTAACATCACTCCTATCTCAGTATCTCCCATAATGCAAAACACATCTCCTTGCAGATATGTATAATGTTATACATTAAGGGAAGAGCCACTACCCAGACTAGTTTTGACCTTTATTGAGGTCTCTTCAATGGGAGCCAGGCCCAAGTGGAGATAGTAGGCAGAGGCATTAGTAAGGTCATTCTCTACCTATAGGAGTTGCCAAATAGTGTGCCACCTTTTTATTAAATTACTCTGGATTTAGAGAAAGATGTTGAAAGTTTATTTTTCACTTGGTTAGACTAGAGGAGATGTGTTTTGCATTATGGGAGATACTGAGATAGGAATGATGTTAGCTTGCTCCACCTTTGCAACGAGTTGCCCTGTGTTGTACCACCTTACCCCAGTCCTGAAGATACTTTCAGGCACAAACTTTGTTTGCTCACACTTGGATAAAGGATTAAACTAAATTTATTATAGTCTAACCAAGTGAAAAATAAACTTTCAATATTAAAAGAAGAAAGGATAAAAACATACCACAACAAATTAAAACAAAGTTCGAAGATAACTCACTAAAGCAGCAAACAACATGTAGAAGATAAATGGAAGATTTTTAAAATAATTTTAACTGAAATAGCAACAGGAGAGTATTAGGGGTAAAAATAAAATAAAATAAAATAAAATAAAAAAAATAAGATGTACTCCATGGTTTAACAAAGAAATAAAAATATTAATGAGAAAATATCTACAAATAAAAACAACAGATAATTGGAACGAATATAAAGAAATAAGGATAAGTTAATCAAAAGAAAACAGAAAGTAAAAATCAATTTTGGGAATCATATACAAAAGAATTTGAATATGATATTTATGGTATACAGAAACAAATGGGGAGATTTATTAATACACTTGTTTGATGTAGCTTGGTCACGATATTTTCTAATTTTTCTTGGCTGTCTGTAGTAATAACTATATCATTAGCATCTCTAAATGTGTTATATTTCTTCCATTTACAATTATGACTTCACAAATCTGCAGTCCGTCTACTACTTGTTTTAGGTACAAGTTGAATAAATATGGTGACAATGGACAGCCCTGCATAACTGCTTTTTTAATTGCTATTTGATCTGTTTCTATGTTTTTATATTTTACTATTGGTTGTGTTTCTGAATAGTGATTTTTGATACAATTTAATGGGTATTTGCCAAACCCTCTGTTTTCTAGAATTTTAATGAGTTTGCATTCTGTTTATTGAGTCACAAGCTTGTTTGAAGTCAATAAAACAACAGTAGTTTATTTTTTCTTTCATAAGATCTGCTAATCTGTTTAATGTGAACATTGTATCTATTGTTCTGTAGAGTTTATTTTTTCTTTCATAAGATCTGCTAATCTGTTTAATGTGAACATTGTATCTATTGTTCTGCTATTTCGAAATCCCATTTGCTCTTTTTCCATCTGTTCTTCATAGACCTATTTAACTCTGTTTTGAAGAATCCTGATGAATATTTCATAGCAGTGGCTTAGAAGGGTGATAGGTATATATTTAATGCAGAAACTGACATATCCTTTTTTGTGGATGCGTATGATCTGGCCTGATCCCCATTCTGTTAGTAAATTTCCTTTCTTTAGTATTTTGTTGAACAGTTTCCTTAGGTAATTTATTATGCTTTCTCCCCCACCTTTCTACAAGTTCTTTTTGAATAGTGTCTATGCCTGACACTTTATCATTTTTCATTTGTTTGATTGTTTTATGTATTTCTTCATTTAGGATGTCTTTTGTGTCAGAAGTTTCTTCAAGCATCTTGATCTATGTTTTTTTTTTTCAGCTGCAAATGTTTCTTTAAAATGATTAGTCCATATTTCTTTCATTGCTTCAGTGATATTTTTTGTAGTTCCATCTTGCTGCAATATTGAAACTGGGTTTGGAGAGTATGTAATGGTCATCTCCAACTATTTCATAAATGGTCTTTGAGTAATGTTTTTTGTAGGGCTTCTTTACACATTCCTGCTTTTTCTTCTAAATATGTGATTTTTGCTAATCTGCATTTTTTTTTTATTTCTTCATTCAAATTTTTGTATAATATTCTATTTTATTTATTATCTCCTTTCGAGAGGTTACTTTTGGGTACTCTTTTTTTCTCTCTGGTGTAAGCCAATCTTTATTTACTCTTGTCTGGTAGCCAGGTGTTTTGTTGCTGCTTCTTTAATAATTTCTTTATTTTTTTCCCAAGACTCCAGGACTGTAACTAAAGCAAGATTATTTAATTTTTCTTTCAGTGATCTCCGATAGTTAGATCTGGTCAAGCAATCATTGAGTTTTGAGATTGTCTTCTTTTGTGTTTGGTGGTCAATTCTTTGTTTTGAAACTGATTTTTAGTTTGACTGATAGTAGTTCATGGATCTGTATCCATGAACTACTATCAATCTTCTATAATGTTTTGACATTTTGGAAGCAATGTTTCCATTTCTTATTAACAATTAAACAGTCTATACAGTTTTTGATTTCATTGTTTGGTGATGACTAGTCCAGGGGTATTTCTGTTGTGGACTGTGGTATAATAAGGTATTTGTGTTTAACAGTTGATTTTTTTGCAAAAATTAATCAAGTCCTCTCCTCTTTCATTCATCTCTCCATGACCAAATTTTCCGATTTCTTCTGCTTTATCTTCACAGTACTGACCGATCTTTGCATTAAAATCTCACATTATAATCAAGATAACTCTTGTAATTGTTTGCCTGATTTCTTCTTGCAGTTGTTCAAGAAATTGACTATATTCCACCTCTTCATGCAATTGGTCTGGGGCATAAACTAAACTCCTATTATTTTTATGAATATTCCTCAATCTTTTGCTTGGATCTTACAGAGATGATAATAAAAGAAATTGGTCTTACCTAAACTATTGAATTTAGGAACCATTTTTTAATGATTAGTGCTACACCTTCTGTGATGGTTATCTCTCCTTCCTGAATTAAATATGGTTGCATTTTCTTAAAGTTGATTTTTCCCTCACCTGTTCAGTGGGTCTCTGCAACTCCCACTATTTTCCATTTGACCAGTTCAAGTTCTCTCTATCAGTTTTAATTTACTAGGTTTGTAGAATGTTCTGATGTCAATAGTTGAAATATTATATATGCTGTTTGCGTTCCACATAGATGTCTTCTCACTTACTTTATGTGGGCTTGAATTTGGTGCGTCGGCTCTCCCATATGCAGTAGCATTATTTCTGCATCTATTTCCTGGAGAATTCACCTTTAAAGATTTTAGACAATTAATGCAACTGACTTGTTATTCCACTGCTGCATACCTGTTAGTCTGTGTGACCAACCAGTATGGAGAAAATTATAGAGGGACAACAGAAAATTATAGAAGGATAAAGTTATTAAATACTTCACTAAAAGTACTAACAAAAATTCTAAATAATAAAATAACAAAGGAAATTAATCTACTAGATGAACAACCAAGATTTAAAGAAGATAAATCATGTAGAGATGCAATATTTATAATTAGACAATTAATACAGAAAAGAATAGAATACAAAAGGAAATTATTTATATGCTTTATAGATCTAGAAAAAGCATTTGACAGAATATTAATTCAAGATATAATGGAAATATTGTACAGAAGAAAAGTATCAGAAAACATAATACAAATAATTAAAGCAATATATAATAACAATAGTTGCATAATAAAAACACAAGGAAAAACAAGTAAAGAGATACAAATTAATAATGGCATTAGACAAGAAGACCCCTTAAGTCCAAGAATATTCAATATAATAATGGATAAAATAATAAAAAACGTTAATAAAATACAAAATACAAGAGTGGAAATAAAAAAAATAGAATAAGAGGAACTGTGTTATGCAAATGATGTAATATTAATTGCAGAAAATGAAACCCAGTTACAAATATTACTACATGTATTTAACCCTGCAGAGCTCGCAGCTGATCCGACAGATACCTGCAAAATGTTTAATATATATTTTCTTACACAATTCAGTTGCAGGTCATGAGTAGCTGTGCATTCATATGATACATGTGATATTCCACACCGTTTTTGCTGTCAGTTTGGTTTAACACATGTTATGTAAAGGTTTGTGATATTTGACAGTAAACTGTATCTGAGACATACCATGACCTCCAATGTCAGTAGAGTATGGTTTAGTTTATTATTATTATTATTCTTTGTTCAATAATTTCTAGATTGTAACTGAAAATAAATAAACCATCATGTATTACTGAAATAAAAAGCCAAAAGCTTATTTATCATACATGTCCTCTAGCAGATGTGTTTTCCATTTATGGAACACATAGTAAGGAAACTGATCTGTAGCTTACTACTTTTACTACGAGTTGCCTATAAGGTTGCTTATGCTTGCATCTGCCGAAACTTTTAGTTTCTATATATTCGGCGCGAAACTCTTGTAGTTTCTATATTCGGCTATGAAATCATGTTGGTTTCATATCCACTTAATTTTTACCATCATGTATTGTATTTGCAGTGTTTTATCTTTATGTTTTATTGCATTTTACCACATACTAGTAATGAATGTATCTCTCAGATATACCGCGACCTACACTGCAATCTTTACCACCGCAAGTTTCGGAGAGTTAATAAATCAGCAAAATTACATAATATGAAGATATCAAAAATTTGTGACAATATCAAAGGAACCACAAAGTTGTAAATTAAATTGGAAGGTACTATTATAGAACAAATATCACAATACAACTATTTAGGTATACAACTGAACTGGGAAGGAAGTCAGAGAACAAGTTGAAAAAGCTGCAAGAATATCAGGAAGCTTGAATGAAACAGTATGGAAAAATAAACATCTTAGAGTAGAGAAAAATACCAGAATTTATAAAGGTAATCAGGCGCCTATTATGACATATAATGCAAATACAAGACCAGACACTAAGAAAATAAAACAAATGTTAAACACAGGTGAAATGAATATATTAAGAAAAATAGTAAACAAAAGTAGACTGGATAAAATAAAAAATAAAGATATAAGAAAACAATGTGAAATACGAGCAATAAACAATTGGCTTTCAACACTGAGAATAAAATGGATTGAACATGTGCGGAGAAGTGAACAAAGAATAATAAAACAAGTCTACAGTTAGAAAAAGATTAAAAGATACCATGAAGACTTGGTAACAACAGATATTATACATAACACATGAAGAAGAAGGAGATAATGACGTAATGAACGAACCTGAGTCACTCACGAGCCTTGGCGACGCGAGTCTGTTATTCGTAGTTTTCTTCGATTACACCTGATTTTTTATTTTATTTTATTTTTAACTATAATTCTTTCACTCTAACAACAATGTCAAAAAGAAGCAACGGTATGACAAAAAATGAGCAAATTAGAGAAAAACCGCGAAATTATCACCAGCCATCAAGCCGGTAGCACTGTTAAATCTCTTTCTGAGAAATTATCTCTTGCCGGGTCTCCAGTTTGTACCATTTTAAAGGATAAAGAAAATATTTGAAAGTGTAAAAAAGGCAAAATCTATGCCGTCTAACATGATTGCATAATAAAGAAACAGGTAGTATGATTCCTCAAAAGGACAAACTGTTAACGCACTGAATCGACCCTGGAGTAGCGACCCGTTATCCTCCTCCTATAGGAGAACTGTGCGTCACCTAGCCCTTGAATGCGAAACTTCCATTTTGTCCCCTCCTACCGGTAACGTCTGATCCGGTTACCAACGGAGACGAGGTGCCTTCTCACTCAGGCACGCGTCCGATGCGATATCCAAATAGACTCCCGTGTTAACGAAGTGACCCGTTTGGAAGAAAAGAGTCCTATTTTCGAAATGGAATAATTCAAAATGTGCTAATGATTCTTAATTTTCCTTGGTTGTGCTGTCATAATTAAAGTTAAGAAACTTCATCATATGCAAATTATGAAATTTAATACGCTTCCGTAGCTGCACTGCTGAGTGACACATTTGCCTGCGTTCAGAAGTGGAATGCCTACCGGTTTCGGACAAAAGCTTTCGGACAAAAGACTTGACCGAAGTGAGCTTGGTTGCTCTCTAAATTTTCATGTCATACATTGACAGGTCAGGTTTCTGTGTTCTGATGATTTTTTGTACTGAATTTCACTCAGTTTTGCGCAGTAAAAATGATAGTAAAAATTAAAAAAAAAAAACTGTAACAAAAACGTTACAATTAGAGTTTACGCACCTTATAATAGTCTTGTTATCAGCGGCTATTTCCTTGCATAGATTGGCACCTGCCATGTACGTAGGTCAGAAGGTTGTGACAGTATTCGGGTATGGAAACCTTTTTCATTGATTGTTAGGATACTATAAAGGCACACAATTATCCGTTATATCACCTCACTAAAATTTACAGTGAGACTATATTACAGCAACTTACTCATGCTTCGTCACTTGAGTTCAAAATGAGTACTTCACTACACTACTTAGTGCAATAAATGACATCGACTTGTTTATTCCACTGCTATGCGCGACTCCTGTCGGAATTAAATTCAATCGGATGAAGAACAGTAATATAAAATTATATACAGTATATTATACATGTCGGTGAAGTGATTAACTTCGCGATCTTGGAAGTGTCGATATTTGTAGTGGAAGATCTGGAAGAAACGGTAAAGAAAATAATTGCACTTTCATTTTTACTGTCTTCAGGATAGTTTGAAGTTCCATCATTTGCCAGTGAATATCTAGTAGGTAGGCTGCAGAACAAGAAATCATTTCCTACATTACTCACACCGTAGCGAAACGGACGATGAAATAAATTCGTCAAAACTAAGGGAACCAAAAGCACACAATTGTGAGTTGCTTATGCAAATTCTTTACATAAATAATCCTTACATAATTTGCGATTACAGTATTGTTCGACCTGGGATGAAATTCACGACATACGTACAAGTAAGAAATCACATCTGCTTATTTAGTATATTGTCATGCACAACATCTATGCAAAGGACCACAAGCCAAAGAAATGCGAGTTTACTGCGGATCTCAAAAATTCTTCCACAAAAACTTTCAAAAAAAAAAAAAAAAAACATAACAGAACATCAAGAAGACAAATAATCTAATACTAAATCTTACAAAAAAAAAACATTCCACATTAATTTCACTAAATATCGAAGGCCTAAAAGCACCGCGCGGTTAGTCTAGTGGCTTTGCGCTTCGCAACCATATGCCTGGGGAAGGAGTGTCCCAGGTTCGATTCCCGTTGTAGACGTGAGGAATTTGAGGATCTTCCTCAGGCATAGCCAAGTTAGCAGGTCATGGGCGCGGTCAGTAGGGTTTTTTCCGCCAGTTTATCTGGCGTTTTTCATCCCGCAAGCAGGCAAACCGACCCCGTGACCATACGCCTCTACAGTCAAAAATATATCCCCCCCCCCAGGGGTAGACCAGGCGACGGGTCGGTTGGGAGTAGTACTAAGAAGAAGTCGCATCTATGTAACACGCGGACCCTGCATAGGAAGCGGGAATAACGCGTACAAGAAGAAGATCGAAGGCCTAAAAGCAGTATAAACAATGTGCAGTACCACCTACGTAATGGAAATCAGAATAACTCTTCCTATGAGAGTCCCATATGGCAAAATACTCATTGTACAGGTCTTTTTGCCCAAAGGGTGGCACTTTTGCATTTACCAGAAAACCAAGATACCATGCCACACTGCAAATCCTTGAATATCAATTAAATGAACTGCATTAGCTCAAAATTTCTCTACCAAATCAACCTGCCCTTTTCATGTGATCTGTTATTGTCCTACAAACTCCATCAAACACTTTAACATCTTCAGCTATCTCTATCTAAAACTGAACTTTCTGCAGTCAAAATACTGCAATAGTAAGGTCAATCTTCTTGGGGACTTCAAAGTCCAAAATTCATATTGGTTCAGTTTTCATATTCTTCACTTTCATCGATCAATCAGGAAGGGATGTTGAGGTATTTGTCATCAGCTATGACCTATCACAAATCGTCAATCTTCCTACCGGAATACCTAACAATCCCCTCCAGTTTGAAACATGCTTGACCTCATTGTAACAAGCTCCCCATCCAGGTGTTCTCTGGTTATCAATTCTCTTCTTGGTAACTAAGTAACATAAGTGTGCCATTTAGGAGGATGTCAGTGGAATATATTCTGCCGATCGATTGTCTGTCTATTGCTTCAGTTCTTCAAATCCAAACCTCTGCCCAGACTGAATAACAGAAATCATCTTAACAGGAATGAATCCATCAATGTTGTAAAAGAAAAACACCTCTGCATATGATGGCTGGATGAAGGTGAAATCTTCTGTTGCCCACTCTGTATGTTCTAAACCTCAAAACAGTGGTAAGAGAATCATCACCAAGTCCAAGTCAGACTCTGAAAGGGCCAAATTTTGTAAACTCACCTCACACCCTAATGGCAGTCGGTCCATCTGGTCCATTGCCAAGGCGATTAGGAGCAACTTCTGCCACCCAAGTTCCTATCACTCTCATATCCTGATGGTACAGAAGTTATCTTACATAAAGACAAAGCCAACTTATCGGAATCACCCTTCTCTTCCACTTCCTGCATTAACGATCTGGAGATGGGTCACTTACCTCCACCAACAAATGCACTCTTCATGGCTTCGATAGTTATCCGACAAAAAGAAATATGAAGAATCCTTAATAACCTGAACACAAACAAAGCATCTGGTCTTGACACTATCCCACCTGTTGTGCTAAAATTACTATTTTTTTTTTTTTAATGTTGGGCTGGTCAACCTATACTACTTTAGTATATGGCTAGTGGGATGGGAAAGCAAGAAGTTGTTAACATTCGATTTAAAAGCCAGTATATTGTATTCCTTGGGAAATACATCAGGGAGAAAGACTTTTCCACAGTACAGCAGTAGCAAGGATGAAGGAAGAAGAAAAGAAACTTGTTCTGTAGGTTTCCAGGTGAAGGAATGTTGGGAGGTGGCTGTATGTGTTCCAATGGGTATAGTACAGAGTGGGGGAATTATTGTTGTTGTTTTGGATGAGCATTTTCCATGAAAATATTTGTAGAATACACAAATTGCAGAGACCAAACATCTATGTGAAAGTGGGGAGAGTGAGTCAGTAAGAGATGGATCATTTATCAGTCTAATTGCTCTCCTCTGTATCGAGTCAAGCATTTTGAGGGAGCTTTTAGGATACACACTCCAAATGTGAGAATAGTATCGATAGCTGGGCGGATTTGGGATTTGTATAAGGTTAACAGCAGTATTAAAATGAAGTAACGTCTTGATCGAAAGAGAGAGCTTAGTTTTTTTGGAAGCTCAGGTTGCAATGGTTGTAATGTGTTTGTGCCAGGAGAAGCCAGATGTCATGTTAATTCCGAAAAACGAAATTTCATCTTGTTTGGGAATTTGAATGTTATCAAAAGTAATGCAGGGGGAAATGATTCTTTTTTGTGGGAAATAAGACAGAACTGGGTTTTACTAGCGTTGAAGCTGACAAGGTTATCTGAGCCCCATCGGTGGATGTTTTGGAGGTCTGAGTTAAGGGAAGTTTGGTTGATGTTCTGTCGGTTGAAGTGAGTTGTGTAGGGTAAGGTTTATCAAATGAATGGGAGGAATGCAATGTGCTGTCATCGGCAAAACTGTGTATTGGGTTGCAAGTAAACTGAAATAGGTTATTGATATACAGAAGGAAGAGGGTCGGTGAGAGAACTGAACTTTGTGGGACCCCTCCATCAGTTGGATAGTTGTAGGATAGGGAGCCTTCTACCATTACACATAGCGTGTGTCCAGACAGGAAGATGGCAATCCAAACAAAGGTATTAGAAATATCAAGTGCAACTTCTTGGGATTTGCCAATTTTTTCCATGGAATATGTCCAGAGATGGTGATATATGAGAGCAAGTCACCTGTTGATCGGCATCGACGTAATCCGCACTGGTGGTCGCTTAATAGCTGGGTACCTTCAAGGTAGAATAGGAGTTGAGAATTGATGGTTTTCTCCATCACTTTAGATAGGATTGAGGTGAGTGAAATAGCGCGATAGTTAGATGGCAGCAATTTGTCACCCTTTTTGGGAATGGGTTGAATATTGGCCAATTTGAAGGCTTTGGTATATATACAGTATATATATATACCAGGGGAGTAAGAGAGTGTGTACAGACGACATAGGATTGGAGTCAGTTCTGCTGCACAGACCTTCAAGAAAATTTGAGGAATGCTAACAGGGCCAGGGGTTTTTTGTGTCTAATTTTGACAGCAAGTTTATGATATCTTTCTGGCAAAAAGGATACAGGGGCATTGCATGTTGGGCAGTTGGGATGTCTGGGGGGGGCATTTGCCATTGTCAGTTTTGCATACATTAGAGTCAAAGTGCAAAGCCAAGATTAGCTTTTTCTGTGGGTGATGTTGCAATTGAGCCATCTGGGTATGATAGGAGTGAGAGTAGTGTAGGGCAAAAGTTGTGACCAATTGCTTTGGCAAGGGACAAAAAGGCATGGCTGTCACTCACTAGGACAGTCATGTAAGTTTACTGCTTTTTGCCCGTTCAAATTCTCTTTTGGAATCATTGATAATTTTTTTCATCTGGATTGGGCTTCAGTATAGGCACTAAAGAAGGATGGATTTCTTAATTTGAACCAGTTGTGTATGCCTGATTTTTCATTTGTACAGCCTTGGCAAAGAATCGTTTGGAAAAAACCGTTTGGAGAACCAGGCTTTGGATAGGGGATAGCAGTTCAGAGTGGTGTAGGGAATGAATGTTATCATGCCAGTGAGGATTAATTTGGTGATGTGTTTGGTGCATATGTTTGGATTGGAAGGCTGCAAACAAGAGTTCAACCATGAGAAGGAAGCATAGTAGTCTCGGAGGCTATCCCATTTGGCACTGTTAAAATGCCAAACTACTCTTGTACAGGTGTGACTGTGTAAGCGTTGTTGCATGGGGCAGGAGATGAGCACTAGTTTCTGGTCAGAATTACCCATGGGACTTACTACAATCACTGTATATTTGGAAGGGTCATTGGTAAGGAAGAGATCTAGGGTATTTGGAGAGTGATTTGGGTTATCTGGTATTATGGTTGGCTTGTGGACAATTTGTGTAAGGTTGTCGGCGATGGCAACTATTTCAGCTTCTCCTGCAAGATCTGTACAACTGGAGAGGAAAGTCAGTTGGTGTTATGGACATTAAAATCACCTAGGAGGATGATTTCACTATTAGGATAGTGGGACTGGAGGAAATCAACTTTTGAGGAGAGGAAATTAAAGAGCTCAGGGTGATCACAGCAGATATAGAGACAGCAGATGAATTTAACAGAGTGGGAGAGGGATATTTTTAGCCCAAGAAGGTCAATGTTGGGCGATTCTAGGTTAGGTGCTCTTTGGCAGTGTATGTCAGAGCAAATATATGTGCAAACACCACCCTTGGGTCGAGAGGAGTTAAATAGTGAATAGTTTGGATGGTTTAGATGGATGGTGCTGTGGGAAGCTGAAATTAGAGTTTCTGTTAAGAAGAGTAGGTGGTGTTTCGTTGACTGCAGATGATAGTGAACGTTATTAAGATTGGAGTTGTGACCATGGATGTTGGTGTATTGGTGTATTGGTGTATACAAAAACCAAGTGACGCCACTTGGCAAAAACCAAGTGGCGTCACTTGGTTTTTGCACTTGTTTGGTTTGTTTCTAGTCTATGGTCCATGTGTTTCCTCCATTTTGGCGTTTTCCTTCTAGCTGTCTTCGGAGTTGGCATCTTTTTTCCCTTTGTGCAAAGGTTAATTCAGGTCGAGCACATAAACCTGATTGGGGCAACTGCCCTTTAGCTTGCTATTTATCACCGTTATTAATTTGGAATTGTTTGTCAGAGTATCACAGATCACTTTCACGAGAAGTGGAAAGTCCTTTCCGTTCTTTCTTTTGTTTATGGGACTGAAACGATGACATTTGATGATCTTCTTGGGATCGAAATCGCATTCACTTGCTAGTTTGCTAACTTCTTCTTTTAATGAATTACCATTTTCCTCCGGAAAGTTCAGGATAACGGCGTTGAGTTTCTTGTTTTCGGCCTCGAGCGACATGAGTACCGTTAATGCAATTAAATCACGGAGTTCGTTAGCGGGTACAGATGAAATTGAGATCGGCCGCTAGTCGTCGAGTATCTCGAGCTTCGTTTCCAACTTTCGGATTTTGGACGAAAAAGTATCGATCGTATTATTAAGGTGTTGGTCGAGATTTTCAACTCGTTTGCCCAGGTTCAGCAGCTGTTTAACAGAAAGAAGGCACTTCGAACAAAAAAAAATATGATTCAGTTCGATAAAAAGCTTGAGACCGCCGATTTTTCAACTAAAAAATCATAGATGTTCAACAACAAACAATTTTTCCTTTCGGTAACTTCGTTCCCTAACTGCGGCACGTCGTATTGTCTTTCGGTTTGTTGGCTATTAGCTGCACTGCTGACGGTACTCGAAGTAATCTTTTGTTGTTGACCTTTGTTGTCGCCATCTTTACTTCACATGGTAGGCATATCGGGCACTTTCACGTGACTGTTTTTTTTAGTTGAAAAATAACTGATATGGACTACGGGTACTTACGAGTTGTGTAGAAGTAACTGGCTCCTTAGTATCCTCTGCATTGCGTTACTGGTTATTTTGCACAAAAAAAAATACTTGCAATTACGATAAAATTTGGGAGCACAAGTTTAACGAAACTTATTCACAAGCGCTGCCTATCGGAAAAAAAGATATACATCTGATTATTTCTGGGGCATTATGCCCCAGAACTAACTCATTCTGGATTGCTGCTTGAATCTATCTAATTCAGCTCTCATCTACCTTATAAAATGAAAACAGGTTCACATCCTACCATCCCAAAGAAAATGATAAAAGCCATCCAACGAAATGCAATCCAATTCGTCTCACTTCTATTGTCTCTGAAAAAATGGAGGCCATCAACACCAACTCTTGAACCATTTAGACACATATCAACTATGCATGACCAATAGTATGATTTCCTGTACTCTCCATCTACGGCTGAACTTCTTGTGTTCACCGATCACTTCTGACTCAGACCACAGATAAATTTGCAGATACTGGCACGGTTGCTTTCGACATTTTAAAGGCATTTCACTGGTTTTGGTTAAGGAGCGTATGGTAATACTCATCCATCCTACGATCTGCCTTATTCACTCTGCAACTGGATCACTAACTTTGCATCTGTTGCTCACTACATATCATAGGGGACGGTTCATGCTCATCAGAGTTACCAAACAATGTAGGATTACCCTGGGTAATCCTACATTGTAATCCTAATTCTTTCCCCTTTCTCTTCCTCTTTGTATATAACTGATCTGGTCTTTTCCAATCCTATCCATAGCTATGCAGTTGACACTACACCCCATTCCTCCTTTTCTTTCGACAAGCCTTGTAGTACTAAAGTATTAGAATGCTCAATGTCTATCATGAGAAATCACCTGAACTTGAAACTCATAGCTATATCACAGTGGGCAAGTTAACGTTATAAGTTTTAATGCCTCCAAAACTCAGTTTTTGTCTGATCTCTAACTAGAAAGAGTTCGCATTCCTTCCCTCTTGCCTTCAGCAATATTGAGATGACCAAACATGATGAGATTTCTCGTCTTGCACTGATCTGTACGTCCGATCTTTCCTGATACAACCACATTTCAACTATGACTTCTGCATCCTCCAAAATACTTATATTTTTTCGCAAAAGGCACTACCACAGATCCTCACTCTATAAATCCAAAATCCACTCTGCAATGTAATATTGCTTTTATATTTGGAGAGGTACATCAAACTCCTCTCTGAGATTGCTGATTCTATCCAAAAGAGGGCAATCTAACTAATTAATGATCATTTCTCGAATACCCACTTCAATCCCTCTCTCATAGATGTTCAATTTCTTATGCCTCTTCTACAGATACTTTCACACAGCGTAATGCTGAATTGACACTATTAATCCTCCAATCCACTTCAAAATCATCACAACAGCCACTGCTAACAAATATTCTTTTAAAGTCCATCTTGACACACAGAGAACCAACTTTACTGCCTCCACATTTATTCCATCTGCTTCAGTCTTTTGGAGCAATCTCACCCACGATGATTTCACCGAAGATTAAAACCTCAGCTGTTGAAGCAAGATATGAACAAACTCTCTTTCTTCTATTCCACTTGCCCATATACGGCACTAATTTGCTATATATCTTGTGGCCATTGGTTTCTGGATCAGATATAAAAACTCTATCGGATTTAAATTTAATTGGCGGTTCTCATCGGTAACCACTTCACGCATCCGATTCCACTCATTCTCCACTCTCGTAACAAATAATCTGAAACTCACATCCTTACTAACTACGCTGTTGTTGAATTTCTAACGATGATCTTAGGAATTTCTTCCATAAACCTGAAAGCACCATGAGAGGAACTGCCATTGAAGGCTCTCAACCACTTCTACATCCTGAGGAAACCAACTGACCAAATCCAAGCACAAAATTCTAGTTTTGGATAAATCAAAACTTTATAAAGGGGATGGAAACTACTTCTTCACTACTAGGTAGCATACTTTGATGCACCCAATTCATGTGATGTGATGTGCAGTTTTGCCAATTTTTGTAACAGGATCTGTAAATTTCGGAGCCATGTCACCAATGATCTTCATATCCTCATTCAATTGATGAGGATATGGAGATCGGAACTGCCACTGATTTACTTTTATCCAACAAACCTCTCTCTCTCTCTCTTTCCCTCTCCCTCTCTCTCTTTCTCTCGCTCGTTTGCTCGTTTCTCCAGATATATGAACAAAAAAGTTTATTCTTTTTACTAACAGTAGTATTCTTCTTAGTATTCGTCAAAGAAAAGATTTTGTCTTATGATTTTATTGCTAAACATGTTAGTTATTCAACATTAATTAGATATCTTTAGTTTTTCAGAGCAATCGAATTCACATTACCATCGCAGGATTAATTCTAGGCATGCAATAAAATGTTAACTTCTCTACGCATTCCTTTTAGTAGATGAATATTCTCTTCATCTGCTAAAAGGAATGTTCAACTACAGTAGCTGAATCACGTTCATTCTTTAACTGACTGCAATACAATACAGGAAATGAGCCCTAATTCTTTCACGAAAGACAACACATATTTAAATTAATAATACTCGTATCCCAGATGAAAAATAATATTATCAAAGAAGAGGATCATTTATTTTCGAAGAGTATGCATTCAGATTTCATTATCTTACTGAATTCCATTATTTAGGGAGTTGAACAAAGGGGAAGGTCAAAGTCTGTTCCTTTTATTGAACATGTCTAATACGTTCTTGGATTCAAAAAGCACCAATTGGGAAACCAATATTTTTAACTTTAGTGTGATATTGAGTAAATAGAAATAATGGACAACGGATCTCAATTCCACTTTCTAATGTAATTTCACAAGTCGTGTCATCCATAAATGGTTTCGCACTTTTTTGCTGAAAGTCTGATATTCCTTGTCGGATTGAAGAAAAAATTGTATATAAATAAGCCAGTTAATCCTTGTTTATAAACAAGGTATCTTTTGAAATCATCCAGATGAATGATTTTCTATGTTTAAACAAAATTGCGTACCGATAGTCTGAAAATTATTATTATTATTATTATAAAATAAATATTAATCAGAGAGGGTGCTGTGTAGGCATACAAACGTATATGGTGATACCCTTTGGTATGCCAACACAGGTGATATCGCTGATCCCCTGCTTTTATCACTTTAAATTGGTTCTAATTCCTGATTTTAATTTAAAAGTGTTGCACAGTAATTCTACTCGTCACGCTAAAGACAGTTATATGTAAATAATCGAAATCGCCTTTGTAGAATTCGAATTTTGAGTGCTGAAAATTGAACACAGTGTGGACCCCTGGTCACTCACGAGCGAACAACAGTACAGTTTCTGAAGGGAAGAAAGGTGAGTCATGAAGTGCAACAAGTATCTGTAGGATCTATCGTCCGACGAAAATCATATAACTTCTTAGGAGTCTCCACTTTACATGTTCCAACCCTTCAGAAACAACCTGACAACATAACCCCAATGCAAAACGCATAGAATGGAAGTGCCTATACTCTACAGACAACAAAGAAACGCTGCTATCTACGATGGTGGCACGGTAATACTGAAACTGCACCCACACAAAACTTTACAGACGAAGTAATAAAATTAGGCCCTTGCAATTGCCTTACCCCTACAGTACACAAAATACCAAGACCGATAATCAGATTCCCATAAAGGGAAATAAATAAGACTTGCCACGGCACGCATCAGTCATAGTTCGTCTTAAAAGCAAATGCATAAGAGATAATCTCATAAAAGCCGGCAGACTGGAAAAATAGTTGTCAAGGGCTTGAACGAATTGCAAAACAATACACCAGTCTTCCTACTTGAGTATTTAACACTATTCACACAAAATCTGTTCTACGAAAGCCAGAAAAGCTAAAACTAGAAACTATTCTGATTCAGAGATCAGAGATGCTAAGATGTTCTTGAAGAAGTCACAACCTTCAAAGTCGATACAAATCAAAATCTCGGAAGACATAGATAGGCTACCACAATAAAACAATAAATTTCTAATTAGATCAAAAAGAAGACTTCAGTACAACAACAATGATTGTGAACATCAGGTAGATGTAAATACACCAGAATATATCAGCAATTGTACCTATGACTACCTCGATGCATGGAAACAACACACAATACAAACGGGATCCTGCATATTAACATTAGACGCATCCGAAAACTGTCAATGCTGTAGGCTTATCTGAAGAATGCAACGCTGTTATTGATATATTGCACCTAACAGAAGAATTCGTTACTAATGATGAAGCAACAACTTTTCAAATTCCAGACTTTCAACAACATATATTCTATCGCCAAACAAAAAGAGTGGGTGGAATATTAATATTTATTGAACATAAATTAATAGCAAAAGAAACTCTTTATCAGTTTGAGTATGCTGAAATCCTTTACATCGAAATAATTAATACGACCAATCGACAACACCCATTAATACTAAATGCTAATTACAGGCCACCAAACGTAAATGTGATAAAATTCTTACACGAACTCAATTACTAGCTTTCAAGTTAACAATTATGCTGAACTGAATACCCAATGATAATCGGTGATATAAACATAAATATTACAAACGAATACCATAACATTCAATACCTGGATACGCTATCTATGTATAACTTAATACTAAACATAACATCAAGTACTAGAGAAGAGATAGTCAGAAATCTATCACTGTTTCTTGCTTAGATCATATAAACATTCGGGCACCACCAAATAGTGCAGCAGACATAAAATGCAGTGTAGCAGACCATTACTTCACAGCCCTAAACCTGCACACTAAGACAACATCCATGCAATGCTCCACGTATGAAACGCAACAAAAACAATAATAGACGAAGAAATAGTCAACTAGGAAATAATAAAAATCGACTAGAAACAAATGGCGTCACGAGATTCAATGCATACCTTAAACAACAACATAATATTTTCACTGTATGAAATATACAAAAAAGCTGCAAAGAAAGAATTCGTTCAAAAAACAAGCAAAAATCCGTGGATAACTAAAAGCATAACTATATATTTCTGTGTATATCCTGGATATACACAAAATGATATCCTATGGAAACATTTAAAGCGGTATCTAAATAACGCAGCTTTAAATACAATATGTAAGATACCAAGGAATTGTCTTACGAAGCAAATAAGAAACACAGAAAGAAACTGCTACAAAGACAAATTAACCTCCGCAGAAAATAACATGAAAGAAACGTGTCATCGATGAGATATTAGATTGTGCGTTCAATACCACCGCCTCTGAAACCATAAAACACATTCAGGAAATTTTTATCCAACAACTAGCAAATGACTCTAACCAGTACTTTGTAGACTCTACCAAAAAAAAAAAAAAAAAACTACACAGAAATAACCCTCAATGAAAAAACCTGATCCCCAACTTTGACCACAATCAAAGCGGACATTATGGTTCCCAACCATAAAAGAAGCAGAACTTCTCTCTTTCTCTCTCTCTCTGTTATACATCAAATCAAACCCAACAAATGCCCAGGAATCGATTGTATAAGACCTAAGGATATCAAGCAAGAGGCAAATGCAATAGATCCCATCCTACTAAAATTAATAAATAAAATATTAAAAGCCGGACAAACACCAGGTATGCTGAACACGGCTTCAACCTTTCTTTAGATTATTGCCGTCTTCAACATTCTTTGTGTTCAACTTATTTGGTTGACGCGGAATGCGACATATGAAGGTAAGATCGTAAAAATCTGAAATACCGAACCCTGAGAAAAGATTGAGAACCGAACAATCACTACCATCTGAAATAGGAAAACGGAACACCTTGTACGTCTCCATTTAAGGCTGGCTAATGGATTGGAGAAAAGTATTTCTGAGCAATTTAACTTGGAATATTTTTGTTCTTTCAGCAGTGTCTGAAGCGCTTAAAGATGTACGCGTTTTAGTGTCATGACTGATTTCTCCAGATAGTATATCAATCAGTAGGAAAGATGAAGGCAGGGAAGTTTCGAATAGTTGTATATGCTATTTAATGCTGATTGAAATGGATGTTATAGAAACATAATTAGCTACATTGCATTCATTTCAATATTCCTACTTCATGTTTTTTTTTGTTTTTTTTTGCCAACTATTGTAACACTAAAGACTGACAAAGGATGACCTAGAGAAGGGAAAAGTTTCAAATTCATTACGAAGAAGAACTTTGTGCAAAGGTAATATTTTTTAACATTGAGAAGTTGTTTATTTTCATAAACAACTTCTCATTTTGATTCCGTTATTGTTAACGAATTTTAGTTAAAAATAAAAGAAATACGATCAACGCTTTCTTGTACTGCCACTTCTGTTTACTTCATGCAGTGATTACCGATGGGTGATTTGATCCTGAAGAGAATAAAGCTGAAAATGGAACTATTTTCACCAATAGTTTCTTCCAGACCATCCACTTCAAATATCAACAATTTCCGAGATCAAGGACATTTAATGATTTCAGTCATTTAGTTGATCAGGATGCTAAAAAAAGTCTGTAGCTTCTTTTCGATGTTATATTATTATTATTATTATTATTATTATTATTATTATTATTATTATTATTATTATTATTATTATGCGATCATCCGCATGGAGTCAGAAGACTCATTGGGAGAACCATAGCTATCCTCGCAATATCTATCATACCTCTTCTTGGACTCACTGACAGACGTAGAAATCACAAGTGAAGTCAGGCAACGTCTTTCATCCATTCACCACTCTCCAAACGATAAACTAGTCTTCCCTCCCTTGTTAACCACAGTCCTAAGTCTTACTTAATTTCTAGAGATGACCTCTTGTTCTTCCACCACTCTCCCACTGGTGAAATATTTTCCCTGCACCAATCTTATAAACCATATTAGTAACTTAAATATTTCTATCCTATCCGCCTATAAAACCAACCGCTGTAATTCATAAACTCTTAATCTATCAATGTAGGGAGCATTCCTTATACCACCCACCAATTTCATCACTTGCTTCTGAATCTTTTCTACTAATTCTTCATCTCAAAGAACCCAGGCTACCAGACTTGAGCACAGTAATCAAAATGTGAACTTATCAACTCCAAATAAGGAGGAATGATAATTTCTTTATTTCTGCATGTTAGTTGGGTTCTTCAATCAAGTAATCACATGAGCCATCTTGGGCGCCTTAGCAAAATGCCATCTGAAATTCAACTGTTTGTCCACCAACATCCACTAAATTCTCTCATCAATCGCTTGGATTACTGTTCCATCAATGTGGTTCACAACTTCATCATCATCAAATTACTGCCATGTTCCCTCAAGGGGTGTATAAGATATGATAGTACCATATGAAAAATTGACATCATTACTAACTTCCTATCTACAATTTTCCTCCAAAGCAGTCTGTTACTTGCCAAGACTAAAACATTATCAAATCTTATATTTCTATTGTCTAAGGCACTTTGTACAGTATCAATCCACCAATATTTTGATCTTCCTCTGGGTCGTTTTCCTGCCAACCTTGCAGAGAACACTTGTTTTGCTAATCTTCCTTCGTCCATTCTGTTTAAGTGACCATACCACTTGAGATTAGCTCTGCTAACGCATTCCTGGATGCTGACAATGTCAAGTTCTTTGCTAATATCCTCGTTTTTAATATGATATTGCCATTGATGCCATCTGTACACGCCCCTAATCTTTCTCAGGACTCTCATATCTGTGGTCAATAGTCTTTGGTCAAGTGTTTTACTTCTGACCCAGCTCTCAGATCCATAAGTTAAAATCGGTTTGAACACTGTCTTGTATACAGCTAATTTAGTGTTCCTACTAATTTCTCTCTTATTCCATATGAATTTCTTCAGTTGATTTCCTACCATACCAGCTTTGTTAATTCTGCTGTCTATTTCCATATTTAAATTACCATCTTCACTAAAAATCATGCCTGAGTAGTTAAAATGTTTTACTTGTTCCACAGGTTCTCCGTTCAAAACGCAGTTGATATTTTCAACGATTCTGCCTATCTTCATTGTTTTTGTCTTTTTATTGCTGATTTTCATACCATATCTATAATAACAGTTATTCAATTTAGTCAGGGAATCTTGCAGACTTGTAGCGGATTTATTTAGAAGTATAACATCGTCCGCATAAAGCAAACAGCTCACATTAACATTTCCAATTTTGATATCATGTTTAATTCCACTTTTCTTCATAATGTGATCCATATAGACATTGAATAACACAGCGGATAATGTACATCCTTGTCTCACACCAGATTTTACATTAAACCATCTTCCTGTACTTCCTTTAATTCTAACTGCTGACTTACAACTCAAATAAAGACTAAGTATTATTTGATATAATGCCCCATTGACACCATATAACTGTAGCGTATTGAATAGCTTCTCTCTTGGCACCTTGTCATATTCCTTTTCCAAATCGGCAAAACTTAAATACACATCTTTGTTATATTCCCATGATTTCTCGACTATTTGTCGTAAAGTGAAGATCTGATCCTGACAGCCTCTGTTTGACCTGAATCCAGCTTGTTCTTCACCAAGCTTTTCTTCCACAATTCTTCTCAACCGTTTCTCAAGTATATTTGCATATATCAAGCGCCTCCGTAGCGCAATTGGAAGAACGACGGTACATTGCGCTCTTCGATTGGAATAGGCCTAAGATCGATTTTCGTTGTGACGGGAGGAATCTTTATCTGGACGATTTTCAATCGAAGATGAGTTAGCCGATCTCATACGGAGGTAGCAGGGTTTTTTCTTCCTGAAACTCGGGTTTTTCATCCCACATAGACAAATCTGCCCTTCAGAACACACGCAATTTACAGACATAGAAACCAGTTGTGGTGGAAGTTGGCGGTAGATGGCGTTGATGGAGACGATTCGTAGTAGAGGTTCGGTGTAGTGGTTGAGACAGCTGTAGGTGTCCTCCCGCGATGAGTCTTCGGACTCCCTGGAGGTGTCAGAAAAAAAAATCTTACCAGGAACACTCAATAGGAATATACCTCTGTAATTCTAATATTCAGTTTTATTTCCCTTTTTATATATGGGTACTATGAGAGCTCTACTCCAATGATTGGGAATTCGTTCCTCTGTCCCGGCATATTGAACTATGCAGTGCAGCCACTGTAAGACTTTTATACTACCATACTTCAGCATTTCTGGTCGAATATCATCTACTGCTGCTGCCTTTCCACATTTCAAGCCTTTGATGGCTTTTTCTACTTCAAGTATGGATATGTATTCCTGACTGCATGCCTGGTCAGTGTTTTTTACCACTGTGCTGTCATCACTGCTTGTTTCAATTAGCAGTTTTTCAAAGTAATTACTCCATACTTCAAGGATATCTTTTTTTTCCCGTTTTCATTTCACCTTTATCATCTCTAACTCCTTTTACAACACTCTTTCCTCCATTTCTAAGCGTCTTCAACAACCTCCAGAATATCTTACCACCTTCTTGATATTTATTTTCTATGTTCTTTCCAAAGTTCTCCCATGACTTTTGTTTAGATAGTTTTACACAGTGTTTAGCTTTCTTACATTTGTTTCTGTATTCTCTAAGAGCACAAGCTGTTTTATTTGCCAGGAACTTTCGATTACTTTCTTCCTTTCTTCACTGTCTCCTTAACTTCCTGTGTCCACCATGGAGTTCTGATTTTTCTAGCCTTGCAGACAACCTCACCACATGCCTCTCTGGCTGAATCAATCAGTGTTTTTTTTTCAAGGTGTGCCACTGAATCTCCAAGGTTTGGTTGCTGTTCTCAAACTCTTTCATTTTTTCTTCAATAATCATTGTGTATTTTAGTCTACAGTTCACATCTGAGAGCTGCTCAACTTTTATTCGCTTTAAAATTTTCTTACATGTTATTCTTTTCAATATGAAATTCAATTTTATTCTGCTCAAGACTAAATAGTGATCACTTCCAATTTCAAATCCTCTGTACACTCTAGTGTCATGCACCCGGGAGAAAACATCAACAATAACATATTCAATGAGACTTTTCTTATTTCTTGCCTCTTCTCTGCATATGAATTTGTGCACATTTTTATGTTGGAACATGGTGTTAGTAATAACCAGTTCATGTCCTGAGGAGAAATCCAACAAGTATTTGCTATTATTATCAGCTTTGCTCTTTTCTCAAAATTTTCCACAAATATTTTTGTGTGTCTGACAATCATTTCCTACTCTGCTATTTAGATCCCCAACAAGGACCAACTTTTTCTTTTTCATTGTGTCAGTTGCTTTCTTTAAAGTATGAAAAAATTTCTCTACTTCTACTTTAGTAGAACCTTCTGTGGGACCATAGGCACAAATAAGTCTTATTGTCCAGTTTCCCATTCTCATATTTGCACACATCACTTTGCTTGAGACTGCCTGCTATTCAAGAAGATTAGCCTCGTATTTAGTGCTGAATACTATGGCTACTCCTTCTTTTCCTTGATAGTCATTGCCTGAATATAACATTTTGTATTTATTACTCAGAAAGATCTCACTATTTTTTGTCTTTTTGGTATCATTCACATCAATTATGTTGATCTGGTACTTATCTAATTCCTCACTAGCTCTATTTCTTTGCCATTTAGGCTTCTTATGTTGATAGTACAGAATCTTTATCTCTGGTGATGTTGATTTGGGGTATGTTTTGAGATTTGTTCCAGTAGCTGACTTTTCGCTGATATCCATTTTCTTTTGCCCATATTGCCAGTTACTAAATCATCCTATAAGCGCTCTACATCAGCTTAATTTTCAGTAAGTTCAGTAAGTTATTGTTCAGTAAGTTCTTTCTCCTTAGATATTGGACTGTCCAACTTGGCATGATCAGCAAACAAATGAATATCTTTCTTCAACTCATTTCCAATATCATTTATGTAAAAATTAAACAATAACTGTTCAAACATAGAGCCTTGAGATACACCATTGTTCACCTGATTCATCATTGATTCTGCGTTGCAATATGCTACTTTTTGGTATCTGTTAATGAGTCATTCTTGAATCGACATCACCAATTTAATATCTGTCCCAATGTGTTCTAATATGCATAGCAGAGTGCCATTGGGAATCCGGTCAAAAACCTTAGCAAAATTCCAGCTGTATCACTGTGTAACATTCCCTTGTCCACTCATCTGTCAATGTACTTTAAAAAATTTTCAAAATTACTAAGGCAAGACCGGCCTTTAAAAAAAAAAAACATGTTGTCCCCTATATAGTATCATATTCTTATTCACTCATCCCTGGATTATGTCTTTAACCAACTTTTGCAAATATTCTATTACCACTCCCAAGATGGTGATTATCCTGTAGTTTTCTTCCATACTCCTAAGTCTCCATTATGCAAATTAACTATTTCACATTCCTTCCACTTCCTAGTGATCTTATCAGAGATCATACCTAAGTTAAATCGCTATGTAAATGGTATTGGCAATGCCTTTGAACATTTACCTTATACTAGTGCCGATGTCCAATCCAAACGTACTGAAGTATTTTCACATAAATTCTGAAATATCCTAAGTAACTCTAATTCATTTTCTTCAGTTCTCATATCGGTTATTGCAACATAAGACAGAAATGTCCTGAATTCGGTGATAGACCTTCGAAAATTGTCACTCAGTAATTCTACTACTGCATCTTACTCAATCACTTCGCAACTCTCATTGCCCACTAAAGTTATCTTTCAAAAGGCTTCCTTCCTTTTACTTGCCATGAACGAATTCTAGGGAATTTCCTTTGATCTGCTTGGCTAAGGTCTTCTCATAATCTGATTTAGCCTTCCTTACTATGTGGTAACCTTTCTAGCCTGAACTCTGTATTGCTCGTGAGTGTGCTGATCACCTTTCTTCTTGTAAATCGTCCATACTATTTTCTTTTATCACAAATAACACCTTGTACTACTACTCATGCATCTAAAACTTACCTTCTTTATCTTTCTGACCATGAGAATACATTCCGATATTATTTCTTTTAAATACCGTTGATTATATCCCATGCACTTCTAATATCCTTCCCATGTAATTACATTAATATCCTACGCAGAAGAAAAAAATAACGCCAGATGTCGCTTATGTAATTATCAATTCCAAGTTTTCGGCTAAAGCGTAGTGGTTTGCAATTTTAATATCGTTTAGACAGGTATTATAACCTAGTTTTTAAGTAAGTTTGATGACGTGCTTTACACCAAACTTACTTACCTTTCTTCCGATCACCATTCATTAGAAATGATGATTTTCTGCAATAAAGAAAAACATTGAAAATTGAGACGTCTTTAGCGGGCTTTGCACTGTGCGGTAAGGCTACATTTTCAAATTGTTACATGCTTTATTATTACTGTCGACATTTGTGGTATCCGGAGAGTTCACCGAAAAACAGTTAACCGAAAGACAATTCATCGAACGACAATTTATCGAAAAAAACAATCCCTCGAAAGGCAATTCCCAGAAAAAGCAATTCACCGATCAGCAGTTAATCGAAAACACAATTCATCGAAACGCAATTGATCAAAAAACAACAATTCATCGAAAAATCACAATTAATCGAAAATACAGTTCACCGAAAAATGAATTATAAGGTATGTCGGGTGAAGATGTGTGTGCAATTTTTTTTTTTTTTAACATATCACCTATATCCACCTCAGTGTTTGATATCCACTGAGGTGGATATAGGTGATATGTTAAATGAATATTTCATCCACGTGAAAATAACTTCCTACAGAACTTGAGGTCAGTTGGGAGGGAAGAGGAACACTGATGGTAAGCGAGTTGGAGGTGTGCATGAGGAATTCAGTAAACTCGATATCAATCAGCATACAGGACTTGTTGATATATCATCATGTGGCTTTACGATATCTCAGAAGAGGAAGTCACTAGCGATGTGGTGAAAGGACCAGTTGAAAGTAACGAGCTGTACGAGGACTGAAATGTTTTGATAAAATTATTTTCCTAGAGAATATTTTAACCTTTTTTTTTAACAATCTGCACCGATCACCTCCTCAAAACCCAGAAATATACCCACGCGTATACACATCAATATTCTTAGCCTAATCCTCCCTTTTTAACTGCAACTACTTGCTTTCGAGGTTATTCGGGAGATACGTGCACGTGGCACTCCTGTCGTTGAGGAATAACAGAAACAGAAGTAAATCAGTGAAGCATGATTGAAAATCTTCAGGAATGAATTTTTTTTCCACGTTTTCCAATATTTTTACTCTGAATTCCTGTATATTTTATTATTATATTGTGAAAAATATTTACATCAAAGAATCAATTTATTATTATTATTAGTAGTAGTAGTAATATTAATGATTAATACTATTTTCCCTCATCCTCCTCAATATTATGATTGTTGGTATAGCAATGCTGCTTTACTAGGAATAATTACAGAACAGTAGGGATTCTTATTGTCTTTCTTGTCCGATGAGTGTTTCCTGTCTGTATGTATGTGTGTTCATGGGACTGATTTGCCTATTTCCAGGAGGAAAAGCCTAGTCATCTCCGTATTAGGCCTACTAACTTACCTTCAGTTGAAGAGGACTGAGAAAAATTATGCGCCTCGTATATTTATTAATGCACAAAATTTACTCGGATTTGCTATTTGAAACTTTCACAAAAAATTGTCGAACCGTTCCAGTTTTCAGTTCAGCTATATTTGGGGCTACAAAGAAAAGTGTCGAAATAATGTATTACAATAGCTTGTAGATTAAGCAGAATTCGGTGAAGTTTTCAGAACAAGAAGCTGTGTGCACGGTTCAGTTTTAGTTCCTAATGGATCATTTTATCATAACATTTCCGAAAAGAATTTCCGAAATGATATTAGCAATTCCGCTCTGGCTGGATGAAATTTAATATATTTTTAATTTCAGTCGGACTAGAGTTATTGTGACAAAATTTGGTAGAACGAAATGTCTTCTCTACAGATAAATTGCTGTCTGCACAATGAAGTAGGATGTACACTTACATTAAATGTTCTAAAATGCAAGAAAACAATTATTACGTTTCAATGTACACTTCCATATGTTGTCTGTATCACGAGTAACGTTCCGCATTGTTACTGAACAGTTTTAAACAATACTTTGCAAGAAAAATGACTTTTCGATGAATTATGAAAGAATTCATCGAAATATTTTCGGTCGCTACCAAATCCTTTAGTGTAATCTATCTACCTGGTGACCGAATGCACAAAGCCCTGTTATAATCAATTAAAAATTGCAATATTGAGAAAGTCCAGATAAAAGAATATCGAAATTTTTTCGAGAAGCCATTCATCCCAATTGCGAGTCATCTTTACGAGGTACGAAAAGAACAACAACTACGTGTACATATTTATATTCTGCATTGCTTGTTCAGATGTTAAGGAAAAAATGATAACTGTATGCTAAGCTAATATCACCGAAATGGAGAGAAAAACCCCTTTTTTAATTGGAGATTTTTTGAATTTTTAATTTCGGTTGCATTTCTCAGACCTTGCTGATCACCAAACTTTCTTAATGTTGTAATTTTGTTTAAATAATTAAACCACTTCTTTCAGCATTTCTCAAGGTAGATTGCTTAGGCTAATGATGGATTACTTGGTGTATGTATTAGTTGTATAACCCCCCACCACCCACCCACCCACCCACACACACACAGAGAGAGAGAGAGAGAGAGAGAGAGAGAGAAACGTGCTAACGCTTTAACTTTTTTTTCTCCATCTATGAGGATATAAACGAGGTAAGGCTAGGATTATACTAAAATAAATCACATAAGAAGACAGTTCCTGGAGCAGAGTTCTATTTTCAGAAATAACGAACATTCTAAGAACAGTAAGCAACATGGATAGGTTTCAAATTTCGAGGAGAGAATGTCCACGGAATATCTGGACCTCAAAATGTATAAACGCGCACTTAGTTAATAAACGCTAGATCCCAGTTTTCTTTGCACTGAAGCCAATAAACAGTGCTTCTCTTATTTTTTTTTTTTTTTTCTTTTTGAAGAGTTGGGAAACTATGCTTTTCTACAGCTGAGCAAACTTGTTATCTCTTTCCAGATTAATTGGAATCTCCATAATTTGAGGGGGGAAATACCACCATTCAATTCCTGATATGTGCCATCAAACCTTTCCTTGGGCTCAATGCTCTCTGCCAATTGAAGTCATGTAGTGGGAGTAAGAAGACGGATTAGAATGGGAAGATCTGATTTTTGCTCGCCAAGAACTATTGACACAAAAGATCAGAGTTGGCAGATCTCGAAGTTTCTCTGGTTCGTTATGGTTCACAATCTTGTAGGCTGAACAAGTCAATTAAAAAGATCAAAAGAATGCAATGGTTTTGAAATATGGAACTGCACAAGGGTACTTATAATTCCATGGAGAGAATAAAGAACGAACCTGAGCATCAGAGATCAGTCAAATCCTGAAATGAGCCTCTGAATCGTGGTGAAGGGAGGAATCCTCGCATATTTCGGACACATCTCAAGAGGGAAAGGAGCAAAGATTGAAGCTAGATCAAACTACTGCTCTTGCTGGACTATGGTCGGAGGAAGCACTGAAAATAGCAGAAGATAGACAAGAATGGAGAAGACTACTACATGGATCACGTCCTCGGGGAGATTGAATAAGGGGGGGGGAATAGAGTTTTGCCTTTCAAACTTTGAATAAAGCTTATTGTACTGAACGTTTTATTCAATAGGAGAGCAAACTTATTCCTATTGTTGTGACTTTAATTATCAAAGACGGTAATTCGCGAAAGCTCAAAAAGGCGACACGCTATCTTCATTATAAAAGGACATGACACTTTAAAGACATATCATCTAACATAAAAGCGGAGTAATATGTCACTTGATTTTAATCGAGTACTTGACACTTAATTGACTTGAATTCGATGCCAACCAAGTAAATAAAAACATCATTTACGCCATACTCGAAGTGTTGATTGTAGATGATGCTTGATTACTATAAACGAGTGACACGATTACTTCTTCTAATAGATGACCAGTAAATGTGAATCTCGCTAAAATGCGAGAATCGTGTGAATTCTACTTTATTGCTGGTACTTTTTGAAAGACAGCAGCAGAAACATCCACTAATTACTGGGCACAAGCAGAAACTACTGTTGGGACGGAAATATGGATAATAACCTCACGTTTGTCTCAAACCAAGAACATTTTTCATTATTATAATTATTGAATAGATCATTCGCTTGGTTGGGGTGGTGAATATTCACATACTTCCTCTCGGGGGATGCAACAGAGTAGTCGAGGAGTCACTAATTGGGGAACTCAATCCGTTTTGGATGGAGATAATTGGACGGGTGGATTTATTCATCAAACACATAAATCGTTGCCTGTAAAACATGACGTTCTTTTCAAAGTTCAGCATTGCTTTTTTAGTGCATTTTCTGGAATCATTGAACTTTTTTATTATTAACTCCTTTTATTATGTTAAAGTAGTGGCCGAAGCCTTGGAAAGTCAAAGTTTATTAACTGTTTAATTAATTTGCTTTATTACTATTATATATTTGTTTTTATTATCGTTTGGTTCAATGATATTAATAATTAACTAAGAAAATTTAATGGAACGTATTCTAAGATATTTAAATCAAAATTATCAGTAAAGATAAACATAAAATCTTTAATAACTAAGATCTTCCCGAATCAACATCTACAGTATACATGGTTCATTAGAGCTATCTACAGACATTGGACACTCCGGGAAGAAGGATTGACCGATTTATTTCGTTCGATCTCTGGTTTCGAATGGTAACAGGCCACTAGGCCTGACACGAAAACAGAAGAGTAAAAAGATTTAATTATCTGATATCACGAACTAAATGAAGATTTCGGAAAATCCTAAATATCAACCAAACAAGGTTTGATTTTCCATCAATAAAATTACCGATCATCTACATAAAAGTGTAGAGACATAAATTGATATATAAAGTAACCTAAACAGCATATTCCTATTTTTCCTCAAAGCTGATAGGACATTCGACGTCCGATTTCTTATTGCCAAGTACAGAGACCACTACGAAACAAATCACGGGTAGTACACACTCACGATCGTTTCCACTGAGGTTATCTTATTGAGAGTAACGATGTTCCTTCATTGCTGGTGGCTGAAAATATGTCAGAAATTTTAAACCCACTCGATTTGAAAAACATGCATCCGTGTATGAGTTTGTAGCAGTGCCATACCCGTGTTGCCGCTACTTTCTTTTGGCAAATATACAATTAAGGATAATTTTAAGTGTGCAGGATGGTTTTTTTTTTTTCTTTAATGTTGAGCCCATACATATGACAGGTTGGTTGTTCAACCTATAGTACATTAGTACCGTGTATTGGTAATGGGTTGGAGAAGAAGGAACTTGTTTACATTTGATTTAAATGAATGTAAATTGTATTGCTTGGGAAAAACAAAAGCATGGAGACTGTTCCACAATACAACATTTGCAGGAATGAAGGAGGAGAAAAGGAAACTTGTTCTGTTTGTTTCTAGGTGCACTGTGAAGGGTTGCTGACAAGCAGCTGCACGTGTTGTAACGAGCTTATTACTAAGTGGAGGAATCAGTGATGTTATTTCACATGAGCATTTCCCATGAAAATATTTGTAGAATATACATATTGTAGATACTAAACGTCTGTAAGATAGTGGAGGAGTGAGTTGGTAAGAGGTAAGTCGTTAATGAGTCTAATTGCTTTTTTTCTGTATTGAGTCAAGCATTATGAGGGCGCTTTTAAGAGTTCAACCACATATGTGGGAGCAGTATTCGATAGCTGGGTGGATTTGTGACTTCTATAATGTTAACAGATATTCAGGGGTGAAGTAGCGAAAGAAAAATCCTAGTTTTTTTTTTTTGAAGTTGAGGATACAATGGTTGTGATGTGTTTATGCCAGGATAGTTTGATGTAAGCAGGGCTGTCGTCAGATTAGATCGCGCCCTACGGCAAACAAATAAATATTTGTTTATTTATATCTTATAATCCCATGATGGATTATAAGACAAAAATATAAGAATATCTCCAATTGCTATTTTGTTTTTATTATAAGAGAAACTAATTCAAAACAATTACATAATAACATTAATTAAATGTTTGCTCTACTAATATCGCACAATAAAACTGTTTATAAGTCTTTAAATTTAAATTATAAGCTATGTCCCCCTCTATTGATATAGTTGCTAGACCAACCAATCTCTCTTGGTTCATTGCTGTTTGCAAATAATTTTTAATCTGGTCAAGCTTGGAAAAACTTCTTTCCGCACTTGCTATGCTAACAGAAATTGTTAGCGTAGCGACATCGCCTACCGCAATATGGCTCAACGAGCGCCCATATTAATCCGCGGCGTGAGACAGGCTGCCTGTATGCTGCACTGGTGATCGGAGATATATCATGACTGATGACAAACTCCTTAGCATCCCTTCCTGATTGATCAATGAAATTGGAGAAGCAGAGCCAATATGAGTTGTGGACTTGGAAGTCCCCAAGTAGGATGACCTCTCACTATTGCGGTATTTCGACTGCAAAAAGTTCATCTTTAGGTAGAGGAGAGATAGCTGAAGGGGGTAGAGTGGTTGAGAGCGATAAGAAAGCATATGAAAAGGGCAGGTTCGTTTGGTAGAGAAATTTTGAGCCAAGGAAGATCAATTATTTGATGTTCAAGGATTTGTAGCGTGGCGTTGTGTGTTGGTTCTGGTGAATGCAAGTGTCGCCCTTGTGAAGAAAAAACGTGTAAGGAGTTGTTTGCCATTTGAGGATCTCTTAGGGAATTTGGTTTCCATGACCGTAGGTGGTGATGCACATTTTTTATACTGCTTTTTAGATCATGGATAGTTGGTGAAGTTGATGTGGAAACGTTTTTGGTAAGAATTAGTGTTAGATTATTTGCGTGCATTTTTGATATTTTTTTTTATGTTTCGATTTTTTTAATGGGTTTCTGAAATAATTTTTGGAAGAATTTTTTAGATCTTCAGTAAAATAGCAATTCTTTGGATTGTGCTTCATTGTATGGATGTCGCGCATAATAATATAATAAACAAATCTAGATGTCATTTCTTGCTTGTACATATGAAGTTTTCAATTTCACAATCATTTCAGTTTTATAATCGCAAATTTAAATTCATTATGAAGAAAAAATTATGTAAGGTTTATTTATTTAAAGAATTTGCACAAACAACTCACAGTTAGTTGATTTTTGTTGCTTTAGTTTTGATGAGTACTCTGACCATTACTCGATATGGTCAGAGTAATGTAGGAAACACTTCCTTGTTCTGCCGCCCTACCCACTGCTAAATGACGGAGTTTCAGACCCTCCCGAGACACTTAAAATGAAAATGCAATTATTTTCTTCACCAGTTTCTTCAAGAGCTTCCACTTCAAATATCAATGCTTCGAAGACCTAGGAATTAATCACTTCACTATTGCATGATATATATATATATATATATATATATATATATATATATATATATATATATATATATATACACACACACACACACACATATTACATTACTGTTCTGCCTCGGCAATCATAACTCCGAAAGATGTCGCGCATAGCACTGGAATACACAGGTCGATGTCATTTTTTGCTATAGTGCAATGAACGCCAGATGGCGAAGTATCGGTAAGCAGTGGTGAGATAAGCTCTCGATTTAAATATTTTTAAGGTAGCTAATTGAGAATTAGTAAGTAAATTTTAGTTGTTTAATTACCTTATCAACTACCCTACAAGGTGACATAACTGATAATTGTGTGCCCCTTACAATATCCTAAGAGTGTATGACAAATATCTCTAAACCTAAACCAGAGGACTACCAGTAGTTGCCATAAACTTCTGACATACGTTCATAGCGAGCAGTAGCGCAAGGAGCTAGAGGATTAGCTTACTGCTAATCTAAGATTAAATGGCGATACGCTGATAGCTGTTGATAAGAAGACTATTATAAGGTGCGTAAACTCTAATTGTAACAAAAACTATCAGAAGACAGAAACCTGACTGTCAATGTATTACATGAAAATTTAGAGAGCAACCAAGCTCACATCGGTGAAGTCCTTTGTCCGAAAGCGGTATGCATTCCACTGCTGAACAGCTGTCGCAATGAATATCACTCAGCCCTCACACCAGTGCAGCTACGGAATCGTATTAAATTTAAAATCTTGCATACCATGCACTTTCTTAACTTTTAGTTATGATAGTACAACCAAAGAAAGTTAGGACTTAGCATTAGTTTTAAATTATTCCATTTCAAAAATCGGACTGTTTTCTTCCAAACGGTCATTTCGGTAACATGGAGGTTTACTGGAGATCGCAGCGGACGCATAATTGCGTGGGAGGGCACCTCGTCTCCGTTCGTAGCCGGATGTGACGTTACCAGAGGTTGGGGAATGAATGGAAGTTTCATTTTCAATGCGACTCCCAGTTCTTCCACAGATAATGGCTCGTTACTCGAATACTGGTGCCGATTCAAGCAGTTAACTGTTTTTCCATACGAGGAATTATACTTCCTGTTTCTTTATTATGCAACCATGTTAGACTTCATAGATTTCGCATTTTTTTACTATTTCAAATATTTTGCTTTATCCTTTGAAATTGTGCAAACTGTAGAAGGGGCAGAGAAATTTCTCAGAAAGAACTTTGTCAGTGCTGCCCCCTTGACGACTGGTGATAATTTCGTATTTTTTCTCTAATGTGTTTTCTTTGCTTCTTTTGCTCATTTTCTGGTTTTGGCATTGTTGGAAGAGTGGAATGGTTCTAGTTAAAAAGAAAACAAAATAAAAAATCAGGTGTATTTGAAGAAAACTAAGATTAACGCACTCGCGTCGCCAAAGCTCGTGAGTGACTCGAGTTCCTTCATTACGGCATTACATACTGCCTAATTCCCCGTACATGTCCCTAATTGCCTTGGCCTCACACAATTTAAAATAAAAATTCCAATATATATATATATATATATATATATATATATATATATATATATATATATATATATATATATATATATATATATATATATATATATATATATATATATATATATATATATATATATATATATATATATATATATATATATATATATATATTTATATATATATATATAGTTATGATAGTACAACCAAAGAAAGTTAGGACTTAGCATTAGTTTTAAATTATTCCATTTCAAAAATCGGAATATATATATATATATATAAGCACACATCCAGCAAAATCTAGATACGATGCGTGCTCTGTTGAAAGAACGTGGATAACAATTGCAGTTTGGACGTCATGTTCATTTGAACGTGCGATAACCCTTCACGCTGAAGACAAAACTTAACTGGGTTATCTCTCGGTTATCGCTGCGTTTCAGTTGCGATAAGAATCACGCAATTCCTTGTGTCATGCTGAGTAACTGGGCTTTTATTTATATGGGAAAGACAAAATATAGAAATTATTTCTCTTTCTGTTTTCACCTTTCACTGTCGAGGTTTTAATGCCAGCACAAAATAAGCGATCCTTTTGAATACTTTATTCACTTGAATATTGCATTACTTTGGAAAACTAATGTAATTTTTAATTTTTTGTGCTAATTTTGTCTAGTTGACAATATATTTTATTTGTTCTCGAAGAACGTAATTCAAGATAATTAATTGAAATATTTTGAAAAAAAAAAAAATAAATAAACAAACAAAACGGGCTGTCGACGTTCCAGATGATGTTATTTTTATTTTCGTTCAAAATCAAATTTCGTAGATTACTTCAGATTGCCTAAAGGACATTCTTTGACGACTTTGCTTTACAGATAATAATATGAAAATCTTTAATCACCTCAAATGTGAACATTCTGTGAAAAGTATGAAATACGAAATTAGACATCTATAATTCAGTAATTAGGAACCGTCGTGGCAGCGGGAGGGGGGTTGGTTGGATAATACTTCAAAACAAAGCAAAATTTTAATCAATTGCGTATAGAACATGTCTCAGATAATTTCTTCACATACATATTTATGTTGCTGACACTCACAAAAGGTTATTTTACAATAGTAAAGAAACAGCATTATTATTATTATTCAAATAAGCATTCTACAGATAAACAACAATAATAACAATTTGTTTCGTCTTTCAACTGTCAGTTCATATGAAATACCACTGAATATAATTTTGCGACATTTTAAAATTAGCATTGAAATAAGAATGTAATGCAGTTTAACGTCTTGTTCATAAAAGCAGAAAGAGTTGTTTTTAACCAGCAGCAGTAGATCTCAATATGTAAACAGGACATGACATGCATATTTTCATACATCGTAGTAATGCAAGATAAAAAAAAAAAAAAAAGTAATGTTCAAAACTTGTTTATTGCAATAAATTTTGCTTGATAACATTGTTTTTTCAGAAGATTTTAAAACAATTATTTAATACAAGCACAGAATAGGGCAGCTGAACGCTTCCCCAAAACATGCACTATTTTTTTTTTTAAATTCAAATATTCCTTTCTTTCTTAAACAACTGCATAAAGTAATTTATAAGTTTTCGTTAATAAAATCGAAAGTGTGATTATTACAAATTAAAAATTATTTTGAAATAAATATTGTATCAAACAGTAAAAGATCTCTCGGTGAATTAAAATATTGAAAACAAAACAAGACTGCTGATGTATGACGCACTAAATGTAATGTTAGTGTCACTTCTAATGTGGTTTTTCTTTTGAAGAGCTTATAAAAGTGTTTATAAGCTCTTCAAATTTAAATTACAAGCTCTCTCCGCCTCTATCGATATAGTTTGCCAAACCAACCAATCTTTTTTGGTCATTGCTGTTCGCAAATAAATTTGAAATTATTTGCGATTATGAAATAAAAAACTTATCGAACCAAAAATTTGGTAAGACAAAAAAAATGTAAATAAAAATTACTTAACGAAATGCATACATTCTTCTTTGATTTGTAAAGTCATAGGTTAAATTTTGAATATACTTACCTCGGTGAGGAATAACTACACCTTCACGGTGTGTTTAGCAAGCAACAATTAGATGATTTATAAACAGAGCCGAGTAGTCGTGCGGATCTCACTTCCTAACTGGCGAATGCCAGGCTGGTTGCATAAGAAGTAATTCAGCAATATATATTAATATATAATATATATACAGGTAGCCCTCGTATGACGCGGTACTCATACAACGCGGTTTCGATATAAGACGGTCAACAAACTGTAGTACCCCTTTATCTTTTCATATATTTTTCAACGCGCAACTTAAAACTCATTTATCTTCGTTAAATTTGCGTCTGTTCGTATCGCGCATGTAGTTATAAGTAGCGAATTTTTATTAGTGGAAATAGCACGCATATGCGTAAATTGTTTACCGTGTAAAGTGTTTATTGTTGAAAATTGTCTTCGTTTTCTGCCAGGAAAGCGCATTAAAAATGATAAGTGTGTTCATCTCAAGCTGAGCACTTTATTTTTTGGTGAGTTACATACAATTTGTAATGCTTTTTTTTTTATGTAAAAGTTTATTTTTATTGTATGGCCACTAAAACTGCAACAAAAGGGGAAAACCAACATTGAAGAGGAAATTCATTTTTCTCGAAAAAAAATAATTAAAATCTTGGATCGGTTGAAAATTGAAGAAAAACCAGGAGTTGTTGCAAGGACGCTGAATGTAAATGAATCAACAATTCGAAAAATCAAACAAAATGAACATAAAATCTAAAGTGTTATTGCACTTAAATAAGATTGCACTCAAAAGAAAATTCCTTTGGATGGATGGATGGACACCTTATTAAGCAAAAAGCTCTCGAAGTTTATAAACATTTAAAAGAACTTGATCATTTAAAAACATTTAAAAGAAAAAGATCAAGATTCTTCAGATGAAATCTCTCAGCATGGATTTTGTGCCAGTAAGGGTTGGTTCGAAAACTTTAAAAAGCGGTTTTTTTTTTAATATAATATTAAAATCCTCAATGATTTTTAAAAGCAGAACTTTTAAAAATCATTGAGGAAGATGGTTATAGTGCAGGTCAGGTATTCAATGTGAATGAATCTGAGTTATATTGGGGAATAAATACCAAAACGCACCTATATTTCAGAAAAATGAAAGATCAGCTCCTGGATTCAAAGGTTCCAAAGAAAGAATTACTCCACTGTTTTGTAGTAATGCATCACGTGATTACATGACAAAACCAGTGTTTATTAACCGATCCGCAAATCCTCGTGTCGACAAGTCCGCCCCACCTGTTTATTGGCAAGTCAACAAAAAGTCATGGGTTACAGCTAGCATGTTTGAAAATTGGTTTTTCAAGTGTTTTGCACCCGATGTAGAAAGTTACACAAAATAAAAAGAATATGGACTTTAAAATTCTACTAATTTTAGATGATGCGCCAGGCCACCCAACAAATTTAAGCCATCCGGATATTAAAATAACTTTTTTGTCGCCTAATACTACTTCACTTATTCAACCACTCGACCAAGGAATAATATCAGCATTTGAGTCATATTATATTCGACGAACATTCCAATTAATTTTGGAAAAAATGGAATCTAATCCAAACATGACACTGCCTCAAGAGTTTTTAATATTGAATTGTGTAAAAATTATTTTTCTGTCCATGAAGGAATTACAACCCTCTACGCTGAATGCTTGCTGGAAAAAAATATGGCCTGAAGCCATTCTGGAACAAAATTTCGTACCTCTAGTGGATGCTGAGCTATGTCGTATAATAAACGTCGCACACATTTTTGGTGGAGAGGGCTTTTGTGATATGGTTGAAAACGAAATTAGTGAATTAATTGATGGAGAATCAGATTTAAATGAGGAGAAACTGGTACAATTAATCGATGGCGGAGAAAGTTCTGCCGAAGATTCTGATTGTGATGAATGGGTTAAAGAATTCAGTTTAAAGAAATTAACAGAAGAATAGGACTTGGCAAGAAAGTTAGGAAGTTATTTTATGGATAACAATCCCTCAATAAAGCGCTCGGTAAAATTCACGAGACAATTCGATATTTGTTTAGCGCCATATTATGAACTTAATAAAAAAAAAAAAAAAAAAAAAAAAATTGCAGCATATTGGTAAGCAAAGTCTTATTACTGAGTTCTTGATAACTAAACCAGCCGAAGTATGCAACGAGAATTAAAACAAATGATGTCCAAGAGATTTCAAGTGATGACGACCTCCGGTCACTTAAAGAACATCTAGGAAATGTTATTTCTGAAGACAGTGATGACGATTAAAATATGCGCTTTATTTTATTGTGTCTAAAACATTTATTCATTATGTGCAATGAAATTTATGTACAATTTGTAATTTTTATAATTTTATTCTATGTATTTGTCTCAGTTAATGTTTTCTTAACTTACATGAATAACCCGAATTAAATAAAAATATTGTTTTTGTTGGATATGTCATTGTTGTTTATATAATTAAAACGAAAACGATTTCGGAACCTAACCCTACTTTTTCTATGTGATCTGAGTCTCGCATAACGCGATTTATATAACACGACAGTTCTATGGAACCTAATATCCGCGTATACGAGGGTTACCTGTAATATAATTCTAAATATGGAAAGCATAAGGGTCAAATGAACAATGCTTCTCTCTCGCCGTGTATGCGAGAAGCACAAAGGGTTTACGCTTCGTGGAGAGATTACCATTATCATTGGCAAGTTCTTACCTCCAACTGTAATCTATCACACAATCCGCGAAAGCTCTTGCAGAGACATTCGGAAGATCGTTAACACTGTTTCCAATTGTAAATATTGGCAGAAAAGTTATAAATTATTCACAGAAAATTACTCTTCATTGTCGGTGTGATAAACCCGCCAGTTCACACTTCACACATTTACAAACAGATGAAATCAGAAAACAAAAACAGCAACTCATGACAAATGAGGACGTTCCATCGGATTGCACAACAAAATAACCACTCACAGCCATTTATTTCTAGGTGCTATTGTCTCAGTGCACACCCTGCCTGGAGTTTTGGGCGGTTCAAAACCACTGGAACGCAAGAATTTGACCCGATGCGCCATGTGTGCGTCTATTCTAACGGCGCAAATTGTATTTCTGACCGCACACCCAGGCTCTTAACGCGAACGTGGTGCAATGTTTAGACGTGCTAAAGTGTCCTCTTCACGAAGCATTAGTGTATTGTTTAATTTTCGGAATCACGTGAAGGCGAAGCAATTAGGGGAGTCTTTAACAGGAATTGATGCAAAAATATAATATCCGTATTATCGCTATTCAGCGGATGTGAATCGCACCCCTAGCACATTCGGAATATTCGCTCCTAATAAACACAATAGGATGACTAGCTGTCAGGAGATTGATCCTTCTCTTTTCAACCACCTAAATCAATGGTTTAAGATGTCAGCTATAAATTATTTACACGAAATATTTCACTTTCAAATTAACAAGCTATCGTTAGTGACTTAAAAAACATTTTTTACAAGGTAGAATGCAAACCATTGATTTATTCAAAATAGTACGCGCCGCGTGAAGTTAAATCGCTAATAGCACTATGCTTTCACTGAGGTAAAAGTTAATCGTAAAAGTGTAAAATAAATTGCATATAGAAATAAATAATTTATGATATCATACTAAACAGATCACTAGACAACTGTAGTATCCAGATGGTTTGTCTTTGTAAATATCATTATTGGCCTTGAAAAAATAATGTGTTAATCAAATCAGTTTCCCATATTTTTGACAAGGAGAGCAGTCATTCCGATTCAAGTTACGGCGGTGAAGTATGGCCTCAGCACTCCCTTTAAATAGGCGTTCGAATTTATACCGACATCTGTGTGCAAGGCGTATTTTAGACAGGAGAGTGTTGTGGTCGGCTTCTATTCCATGTTCCGATAATCCAGACTTATCGGATTTGTTGTGAAGAATATAAGACTCATGTTCTTGTATTCTTTTTTTTTCTATTGAACGTTCGGTTTGCTCAAGATAAGAAATATGACAGTCACATGGAACTTGGTATACACCAGGAAGAGCAGAGTTGAGCATTTATCTCTAGAAGATGGGAAATACGTGGAGAGTATATTAATAGGAGTATAAGTAGCTACTAACTTAAAAAAATGAATAAATTTAAGGAATTTTATTTACAGAAAGGGAGTAAGAAGTGGTAAAACGGCTTAGTCGAATATCACTTCAAAAGTGCCTCCAGTGAGGAAATAGAATCGAAATTGCTTTTTGGACTGCTTTTTTTAATAGTTGAACAACTCTCGCCAGTACCAGCTTATACACGGAGATGATCTGTCCACACTTCGTATAAATGACAAAGATATGAATCAGCGACTAGACTTGAACCTAAGTCTAACTTCGAGTGACCAAGCGAAAAAGAAGCAAGTGCCATTTTCCCTCTGCTGCACAGACCATAAATGTAGTATAAATGATAAGAAAATTATTTGAAATCAGTCACAATATTAGAATAATTTTTAACGTGGTTAAAAGTATCAGAATAATGCAAAAAAAAAAAAAAAAGCACACAAATTACAGTCAAAGGCTAACATGATAAATAGAACTTTGTTGCCTCTTCCTTAGATTTTATGACCGTTCGTAAACGTTTAGCATATTATTTACTAGCAGTTCAGTCTTTTTCTTTTTTTTTTAACCAAAAGATGCCCACGTGGTCTCCAGACTAGAAACAGTTTCATTTTTGTTTCTTAGGAATACTTTTCGAAGGCGTTTCTTTGTAATTCCCCACAAAATCTCCATGCGGTTTAAATCTGGTAAGTTTGCCAGCCATTGATTTGTCTTTCTTTGAAGTAATCTACAAGCGCAATTGGAAGTCATACAAGAAGCTGAATCTAGCTGAAAAAGGAAATCGCCATCACATAAATTTTGCTCTTTTTGTTATCAGCATCAGATGATTTATGTGATGGTGATTTACTTTTTCAGCAAAATTATACACTATGGAATTGAATTTTTCGTACAAAATGCACAGCCTACCTGGACACTCTGCAGTCATAAAAGCCCATACCATTAACAGAGGTTGCAAATTTCATCAAACGTTTCTTGCATTCTTTAACAAATACTTCTTGCTTAAGTTGTCCAACTAGTATTCTTTGATGGCCATGGCACACGCATTGTGTGTGTGTGTGTGTATCCCATCTTGTATCTTATAAAGTTTTAAGTATAATTTTGCTGTATTTTACAGTGAACCACATCCTTCACTCAATGCACGAAAGCAATTATCAATTTCTTACATAGTGCTGTACAACCGCCTGTTTCAGTATTAACTTCAGCAACATCAGCGTCACCTAATTTAATGTGTGAACTGCGCATGTCTCTTAACGTTCGCGTGTTTGTCCCGTTATCGTATTCTTGTTTCCGCGAATTTCTAATGTCTAAATATAATTATTTTATTCTAAGAGGTACAAGGATAAACCTTCGGACTTTGTGAAAATTTGTTAGCTGTTCTTCCTGTTTCTTTTTCAAGTTCTTTTTCCGCTTTTTATTTTCTTTTATAAGCTCCGTATAATTTTTCCCCTTATGCCCAATTTTTTTTTTAAAGTAAAATACCTATTGAACAAAAACTTGTTAAGATATAAAAATAAATGTAAACACTTAAAGAAAAACAAATTCTCTATTGATTTGTAAACCCATTGGTTTAATTTTGAATCTACTTACCTCAGTGTGTTTAGCAATCAAAAATTCGGTAACCGGAAAAAACAGAATATGACAAAACAGATCATGAAGAAACAGACAAGCTGGCAAGCTATATCTCGTCTAGATCCATCTAATAGGTTCCAAATGCTTGGGTGACTACAATGAAACAATGAGTTTAAGGCGTTGTGAAAACCTTCACAACAATTTGTAGTCTTAGGACATCTCTCAGCAGCAGCCTCAAAATGATTCCATATTCTAATTGGAAAGAGAGGCGATCTTCCTGTAACTCCTTCGATGTAGGTTGAGAAGAAATATGTGAGAACGTCATTGTAGTTATCTTCATCTGGAAATGTGGCAGCTAGTTGGTCAAAGACAGTTCTTACACCTGTTCTGTTTCTCACATAGGAAAACCAGTCGTAGCTGGATTGGGAATATAAGTAGTTTCTTTATGTTTGAAAAGACTTCGCGTGAGTGAGGATTGCTTTGGTGAGTGTTCCAAAACATCCCTATTCACTTCTGATAAAATATTTCCCATAACAATCCATTTTAACCAACTGCCTTCATGTCTTGCTTCATCCTAGCCTTTAAAATGTTTGCCTGTGCTTTTTGAAGATTAGAATCATGGCAGTGTTGTGAGACCTCTCCAACGATATTTTCTTCCTGTGTTCTCAATAATGCCCTGCATTTGGTGGCAAAGTAGACTCTGCATCTCCAGGTAATCACTCCACTCTCGTTTTCCCTATACTTGGTATATTCATATCCTTGGTACAGTAGAACTTGATTTCCTTTCTGTGTCATTGAAAATTCCATGATAATAGATGTTAAAAAATAAATTTATTATTAATTTTATATTCAAGCTTTATCATAGTACTAAACTAACTAGTAAATTATATGGGCAGATAAGTAACCGCCAATATGATAATAAATGTGGATGAATGCTTACCTTACGAATAAATTGCATGTCTACAGTGAATATGTGGACGATGGATCACTCCCTTATCAGGCAAACTGACGATACAATTGCTAAGACGTTTTCACAACAAAAATTCACATGTCCCACGAAATATCTAACAGAAGATGCAAAAGGACACTAAGTAAACGTGTTATAGTGCAAACTTACTAGAAACTGCATTAGGGGCATTGAGTGAAAGGGTACATATTCCTGTAATCCTATAATCTGGTAAGCCACTCAGTTCTTAAGAAATATCCCTATAATTACTTAGTATTCTTGGAAATGTAGGCACACAGTTTATTTGTATTTTTGCTAGAACGAAAATGTTTCATCCCATTATTCCGTACATCCGGATAAGTTTTTACGAAATCGATAAGGAGCCATGGGGGAGTCTGTGAAGGACTTGCTCATTTAAATGTTGTAGAACTATACATTTACACTGATCTTTTTACTCTGAATGAACAACCTGCAGTGATTAAAAATCAATAAAACATATACAAATACAATAATAAATAATAATAATAAATGTTTTATTTTCCCCCTCTTCTGATTTGTCATAGTTCTGTTTCTTCATATTCTTTACTTTCATGGAACCCAAAAATTCGATTCCTCAAAGAACGCCTAAATGTCACTGTATAATAGAGATTAACCCGGATACAGGAACGCACCTCAGGTCCTAACTGGCGAATGCATGCCGCATGTAAGAAAGAAAGTCGATAGTGTAAGGTTCCCCTCCTACCACATGATGCCGTGGACGAGCTCCGAAGTCATCTATTGCTTCCACCAACTGTATACTACACATAACGAAAAAACTTGAAGTGTTTGCTAAATGTTATTAAAATTTGCAGTATTTAATACGATCTATTTAGTGCATGTGCATATTTAATAAACGCTAATATTAAAACAAGTTCATATTTTATTTTTTCTACTCGCCTTAGCTGCCTTTGAAGGCGCTTATGTTATTAAAATATAAATTATGTTATTAAAATATTCTCACATTACAAAAAAGAACTGCATTTTATTAAATTTCAAAAGTGAAGCTCCTCAGCCGAAATTGCTTAGCAATTTCCGTTACACGACTTTTCTGCAAAGTAAATGAAAACAATTCTCATTTCACAGTAAACTAAGAAACGTGGAATGTATGAAATGGTAGCATACAAAAATAAACTAATAATGAATACAATAAAAATAATTAACGAAAGTTTTATTCACCCAAAAAGTCCTCTTTAAAACTTAGGATGAAAAAATCTAAAATGCATAGTGGATTTGCTCATTCCTGTATACCAGCTGCTGCTGTCTCCCCACTCTCATTACTTTCGTTTTCTTATCTACTCTGAGGGTCTTGAAACATGAACTTCAAAGGACAAGGGGTAGTATGGCTACACAATAAAAAGGTTAGGTAGAAACATGTCATGGTTACTAGATATTAGCATCTACAAAATTCACTAGAGATTTCTCAGAGAACAAGAAAATAATCGGTTATCTGGAATAATTTTCAACTCCCTAGTTCCTCGTACGAGAAAAGACCAAGCTCTTCAAACACTTCTCTGAAACAGATTTTTCCCCTCTATTCATCGATAAGTGCGAAGCAATCTAATCTAGGATGAAATTGAAAAAAATTATTTTTATTGAAAAAAATGCGAGGAATCGACCGAATACCATAAAAAAAAGAAAATCGCAGGTAGTCCATTAGGGAAAAAAGTGTAGATTCCTTCGAGGATTTTATTTCTAAATTAATTGCAAAAATAGTGAACCCTTGAAGTGACTTCAGAAAATCCCCGCTTAGAGTTAGCAGGTTCCTGATACTGCATTTCACAAAATAGTGTATACAAGAGTTACATTTATGTGTGATTTATGTTTGGATAAATTTGTGATGAATTTTCCTTTAGTTCATGTAAATTCAAGTGACACTAGGAAAAGCAGTGCTTCTCAATAATGTATTATTGATTTTTGATAAACTAATAAAAAACCCATTCACAAGAATTAATTTTGAGTTGTGCTTAAATGGTCGACTTGGAGAAATGCAAATTTAATTGTACATATGTGACAAGGACACATTCACCCACCACTCATTAGCTGTGTTGAATTCTTCAGTGGGTCACCTGATGTTCCTTTCACGAGAATGTTTATCAGATCATTGGACAAGTGCCATGTTTCACATCAGTATGTACACTTAGATGTGTTTTCAAATGCGAACTCTGTTAAAACCTCTTACTGCAAATTATACACGGAAAAAGTTTCTCAATATGAAAATTTTAGTGTCTTTTCAGGTGACACCAGCCAAAAAATTTAATCTGACATATTTTGCATGCAAAGGTATCATATCTGGTATCATGTGATTTTTAAGAAAGCCATGTTAAAAAAATTGTTTCCCACATATTTTACATGAAAAAAGCGTTTCTTTAGTCAGAGTATCCCGTTTCTGTTGATTTTTATGGGAGCTTTGAGTTGAAATCATAGAGCTGAACACGTAACAAGTGAAAGTTTTCTCATCAGTATGTATTCTTAGATGTGTTTTCAGACTTGAACAGACTGAAAACGTTTGTTGTAAATTTTGCATAGAAATGGTTTCTGGCCAGTATAAATTCTTGTGTTTTAACAGGTGAACTCTGTGAAAACCTCTTTTTGCAAATTTCTCAGAGAAAAGGTTTCTCGCCATCATGTATTCTTCGATGTATTTCCAGAATCCAATTGTCTGAAAACTTCTTGTTGCAAATTCCACATTGAAAAGGTTTCTCCCCAGTATGAACTCTTAGATGTCTTTTCAGAGTCGAACTGTTTGAAAACTTCTTGTTGCAAATCTCGCATAGAAAAGGTTTCTCACCAGTATGAATTCTTATATGTGTTTGTAGATGCGAACTCTGAGAAAACCTCTTGTTGCAAATTTCGCAGAGAAAAGGTTTCTCACCATTATGCATTCTTCGATGTATTTCTAGTATCGAATTGACAAAAAATTTCTTGTTGCAAATTCCGCATTGAAAAGGTTTCTCACCAGTATGAACTCTTATATGTCTTTTCAGACTCGAACCGTCTGAAAACTTCTTGTTGCAAATTTCGCATAGAAAAGAATTCTCACCAGTATGAATTCCTAGATGTTTCTTCAGATTCGAATTGTCTGAAAATTTCTTGTTGCAAATTTCGCATAGAAAAGGTTTCTCACCAGTATGAATTCTTAGATGTTTTTTCAGACCCGAATTGTCTGAAAACTTCTTGTTGCAAATTTTACATAGAAAAGGGTTCTCACCAGTATGAATTCTTATATGTCTCTTCAGATTCGAACTGCTTGAATACTTCTTGTTGCAAAACTGGCATAGAAAAGGTTTCTCGCCATCATGTATTCTTCGATGTATTTCCAGACTCCAATTGTCTGAAAATTTCTTATTGCAAATTCCACATTGAAAAGATTTCTCACCAGTATGAATTCTTAGATGTTTTTTCAAACCCGAATTGTCTGAAAACTTCTTGTTACAAATTTCGCATAGAAACGTTTTCTCACCAGTATGAATTCTTAGATGTTTTTTCAGACTCGAATTGTCTGAAAACTTCTTGTTGCAAATTTCGCATAGAAAAGGTTTCTCACCAGTATGAATTCTTATATGTGTTTGCAGATGTGAACTCTGAGAAAACCTCTTGTTGCAAATTTCGCAGAGAAAAGTTTTCTCACCATCATGTATTCTTTGATGTATTTCTAGTATCGAATTGACAAAAAATTTCTTGTTGCAAATTCCGCATTGAAAAGGTTTCTCACCAGTATGAATTCCTAGATGTTTTTTCAGATTCGAATTGTCTGAAAAGTTCTTGTTGCAAATTTCGCATAGAAAAGGTTTCTCACCAGTATGAATTCTTAGATGTTTTTTCAGACCCGAATTGTCTGAAAACTTCCTATTGCAAATTTCGCATAGAAAAGGTTTCTCACCAGTATGAATTCTTAGATGTTTTCTGAGACTCGAATTGTCTGAAAACTTCTTGTTGCAAATTTTGCATAGAAAAGGGTTCTCACCAGTATGAATTCTTATATGTCTCTTCAGATTCGAACTGTTTGAAAACTTCTTGTTGCAAAACTGGCATAGAAATGGTTTCTCACCAGTATGAATACCTAGATGTTTTTTCAGACTTGAATTTTCTGAAAACGTCTTGTTGCAAATTTCGCATAGAAAAGGTTTCTCACCAGTATGAATTCTTAGATGTTTTTTCAGACTCGAATTGTCTGAAAGCTTCTTGTTGCAAACTTCGCATAGAAAAGGGTTCTCACCATCATGAATTCTTCGATGTATTTCTAGTCTTGAATTGACAGAAAATTTCTTGTTGCAAATTCCACATTGAAATGGTTTCTCACCAGTATGAACTCTTATATGTATCTTCAGAGTCAAACTGTTTGTAAACTTCTTGTTGCAAATCTGGCATTGAAAAGGTTTCTCACCAGTATGAATTCTTAGATGTTTTTTCAGAGTCGAATTCTCAGAAAACTTCTTGTTGCAAATTTCGCATTGAAATAGTTTCTCACCAGTATGAATTCTTTTATGTCTCTTCAGATTCGAACTGTTTGAAAACTTCTTGTTGCAAAACTGGCATAGAAAAGCTTTCTCACCAGTGTGAATTCCTAGATGTTTTTTCAGACTCGAATTTTCTGAAAACGTCTTGTTGCAAATTTCGCATAGAAAAGATTTCTCACCAGTATGAATTTTTAGATGTTTTTTCAGACTCGAATTGTCTGAAAGCTTCTTGTTGCAAACTTCGCATAGAAAAGTTCTCACCATTGTGAATTCTTCGATGTATTTCTAGTCTTGAATTGACAGAAAATTTCTCGTTGCAAATTCCACATTGAAATGGTTTCTCACCAGTATGAACTTTTACATGTATCTTCAGTGTCGAACTGTTTGAAAACTTCTTGTTGCAAATCTGGCATTGAAAAGGTTTCTCACCAGTATGATTTCTTATGTGTTTTCAGATGTGAACTCTTTGAAAACATCGTTTCAAATTTCGCAGCGAAAAGGTTTCTCACCAGTGTGAATTCTTAATGTTTTTCCAGATTCGAACTGTAAGAAAACCTCTCATTGCAAATTTCACACAGCAAAGTTTTCTCACCAGTATGAACTCTTACATCTGTTTTCAGATGTGAACATTGTGAAAACCTCTTGTTGCAAATTTCGTATAGAAAAGGTTTCTCACAATCATGTATTCTTCGATGCATTTCCAGTCTGGAATTAAAAAAAAAACGTCTTGTTACAAATTCCACATTGAAAACGTTTCTCACCAGTATGAACTTAGATGTCTCATCACAGTCGAACTGTTTGAAAACTGCTTGTTGCAAATCTCGCATAGAAATGGTTTCTCACCTGTATGAACTCGTGTGTGTTTTCAGATGTGAACTATGTGAAAACCTCTTGTTGCAAATTTCACAGAGAAAAGGTTTCCTACCAGTGTGAATTCTTAGATGTGTTTTCAGATGTGGATTCTGGGGAAACCTCTTGTTGCAAATTTTGCATACAAAAGATTTTTCACCATGATGTATTCTTCGATGTATTTCCATACTCGAATTGTTTGAAAACTTGCAAATTTCGCACAGAAAATGTTTCTCACCATTATGAATTCTTGTTTCATTTGCGAATTTTCTGTAAACCGCTTGTTGCAAATTTTGCAGAGAAAAAGGTTCTCACCAGTATGAATTCTTAGATGATTTTTCAGAATCGAACTATCTGTAAACGTCACGTTATAAATTTCACATGGAAACGGTTTCTCTCTGTGGTGAACTTTCGTTTTTCAGGTTAATGGAGTCGAAGAATTTCTCGTGACTTTGCATTTCGTATGAAAAGGAGCAATCTGTGGTGTGCCTTTTCATGTGATTTTGAGATAAGCAGATTGTGAAAATTGTTTCACATATTTTACTATTACTAGACTCTTCTTCACTCAGATTGTGGCATTTTTGTTGCTTTTTATGGGACTATAGACTCGAAAACAGAGCTACACATACAGGACTAGTGATTTTTCTCACCAGTGTACACTCTTAGATTTATTTTCACACTCAAACTGTCTGAACGCGTCTTGTTGCAAATTTCGCATGGAAAAGGTTTCTCTCTGGTGTGTACTCTTGTGATATCTCAAGTGAGGTGGGTCGAAGAATTTCGTGTAACAGATTTCGGATGTAAACGAGTTATCATCTTTAGTTTCCCACGTATTTTAAACAAAAAACTTTTCTTTAGTGAATGCATGAAGATCATGGTGTATTTTAGAATTGAAAACCTAGAGCTATAGAAAATAAAAGGTTTTCTTCAGTGTGAGAACTGAAATACTTTTTAAGGATTTGTCAAGTATATGATTTCCTACAAATTTCACACTCACAGTGCTTCTCTTTTCCGTGAACCTCTCTGATGTGAAACAAAAGCTTTCTGTTTTTATAAAGGCTCTCACATATTTCACAGGTGAAGGGTTTCTCCTTTAAGTGAAACTACCTATGTGGTGTTTTAGTGTCTGAGAGAAAGCCAATGCCTTGTGGGATTGAAAAGGCTACTCAATTCGTGTGAACAACAGAATGTCTTAAGAAATGCTATTGAGGAAAATGATTTGGCACTCGCTTCACGGGAAACATGCCTTTCTTCACTAGAAACTTTGCAGATTGATTTGAGGTCGACTGTATTTGCTTTTTCTGTGCCTGATAATTTAATCGGGAAGTGTTTGTAGTGTTCACAATTTCTCAAAAGCAGCTCAAAAGAGTTAAAATAGGAAAACTCCTTTTTCGTTCGATTAAAGAAAAACGTTTACCAGTATGAGCCAGTTTAATGTGTCTTTGAAGACAGGACTTTAACCCATATGTCTTCTTGCATTTTTCGCACTTGATGTTTCGATGCACAAACCACAAGTTTGTGTATCTTTAAATAATATAAACTGGAAAACCACCTTTCGCACATTTCAGATGTCAACAAATATTCATTACTGTTCACTGTAGCCTTGTTCCTCTTCATTGTGTAAGCGAGTAAAAGGTCTTGCTCTAATTTTCACATGGAAATTGCTTCTCGATTGAGTGCGTTTTTAGATGCTCTCGAAGATTTGATGAATCAAGGAAATTCTTCTGACATGTCGTAGAGAAGGAATGTTTTTCTACGTCTTTCACGTGCATTTTCTGGTGCCTCTTTAGGCTATCACGGCAATAAAAGTTTTTCATATTTTTCGCATGAATTTTTACTACTAGAGTCTGTTATTGATGGATTGCTATGAATTCTATGTTGCGTTTTAAGTTCATTTAATCGCTTAAAGACTTTGTGGCATAATTTTGACATACATAAAGATTTTTTTTTATTATTAGACTGATTATTGTGAGTTTTCTGATGCCGGTTTAGGCGACTTCGATATACAAACTACTTCTTGCATGCTCACTTGCGAAACACTTTTCACTATTTTCGTCTAAGTTAAGATATTTCAATAGGAAATGCGATTGAGCCATCTTCTTTGTTGCAGGAGCAGAATTACTCATTGCTTTTTTGAATTTGGGTCGATTCCATTCTCATTTTGAGGAATTTCCCTTATGCCACTAGAAATGCAACCTTCTCAGAATTATCTGATTTTTATTCCGCAAATCCAGCATGAAATGTTTCCAACAACTTAACAATCTTCATAAATTTCTGCTTATCGGCTTGGTTTTAATGCATTAGTAGGAAAATATCGCATGTCAGTAACCCTATTAACAATCTGTAAAGAAAAACGAGGTAATTAATGGTAAATTAAAATTTCATTTAATAAATAAATTATTCTAAACATCATCTAATATTTAATAACAATTAATGTATGACTATTAATGTAGAAATTAACTTGAAATTAACATTTCAAGTCTTTTTTAGAAAAAGTGCTTTAAACATCGCAATTACTTCCTGATCATCCATTGGTTGTGAAAGAGAAGTTACATTTGGAGGTAAAAAGACTGTTTTTATATTAGAGCAAATGTAAACTGATGAGAGAAGGCCAGACGCATTGTCAATTATCAGGAGCACTTTATATATAAATTGTTTTTTTAACAATAAAGTTTCTTTAATAAAGTGATTCATAAGCCAATCTTCGAATAGAGAACACGTGAACCAAGCCTTATTTGAATTCTGTATTACTGGGAGTTATTAATTACTTTTAAGCTTCATGTATTTTCTGATCAATGCACAAATAAGGTGTTTAATTTGCAACAGCCAGCAGCATTTCCTCCTAATAGTAAAATGATGCAATCTTTGATGCTTTAAAACCAGGCATTGAGGATTTTTTTGCGATAAGTTCTTGCATGCATCCTTTTCCAAAAATCGCCCATCTCGTAGACGTGACAAATCTGCGATGGCGAGCAATTTCCTTCTTTAATTATTTCTAATAATTTTTCTGGATAACCTTTTGCAGCCTCGTTATCGATGCTTGCAGCTTCACCTTGTATTTTAATTTCTTGCCAATCAGTCAGCTTTTCACAGCGGTCAAACCACCCACTACTTTCAGCAAAAGTCTCATTGCAGTCATCCCCTTTTTGGTCTTTCAGCATTCTAAAAACGGGTCATGCTTTGATGGCAGGTGGTGATTTCGTATTTCTTCCCTAAGTAATTGCTTTTCTTTGTTTCTTTTGCTCATTTTCTGGTTTTGCACTGTTGCTTCTTTTTGTCATTGTTGGAAAAGCAGAAGGGTTAGAGTTAAAAAGAAAACAAACTAAAAATCAGGTGTAATTGAAGAAAACTACGAATAACACAATTGCGTCGCCGAGTCTCTTTAAAACTGATCATCACGCTATTACGTTCCTAAGATCATACGTCCTTCGCTGCGCACAATTTAAAATAAAAATTCGGATTCAAAAAGATTTGTTTGCATTATCAGCAAACTACCTGTACTAGTTTTCGCCCGTTTCTGACAGTGGTGATTTGATAAATCCTCACACTTTACTCACAGCTTCATTATCATCTCATTTCAATATGTGGATCAATGTTGAAACATTTCACTAGATGCGCGAGTTTCATACTTTTCTAAAGAAGAATAATGACTACTTTATCCCTACTCGTCAGTACCTTTATAAGCATCCAAATAGCCTTCTCTGCTATTTTGGTAATTTTTTCTAATAGGCCTCTGAAATGCTGTTTCCTCGCAGCCACCAACAACATAACTGTAGTCTGATCAATATCCAGAAGTGAAATTTCATTAATATAATATACAGGCTGAACCCTTTTCAACCGAACGTACACAACTCCACATTTTGGCACATTGATAGAACATTAAAATATCCACACGATTACGGCTTATTCAAGTCATCTTGTAATATCTCTGTTTTATTTACTCTAGTAATCCTCAAATAGCATTATCAGCAATCAAATTAATATCACTCATCAAATTAATTAAATGAGAAAATTAAACAAGAATGGACTGTTCTATGGAATGTGGAAGAATAGTCTTGCAACACACCACCATACATTACTCTCTGATTTCTGACAACCATCTTCCTGTCCATTTTACCAAACACCGAAATCATCCCCTGTTCGCAGACAACGCCCACTATCAATACCATATTCTGATATAACCATTTTGAATTCTGTCTTTACCTCTTTAAACTTGAATCACCTCTTCACTAAAAGGTCTGCAATTTTCTGCCTCTGGTGTTAATTTGCCTCTAACCTCCCAACCGACCGAGGTGGATGAAATAGCCAGTTCACTCTAGCGTTTTTCATGGATTGAAACTTCATTGGCATTCTACCTTTTATCATGCCATTACCTCCGTTCGCCCTTAAAATCTTCACGGCTATTTTAGAGCCATTAGTAGATTAAATGTTGGTGAGGTTACTCAGAATTTCCTTCACTGACCCATGATATTTGACCTTTTTTTTTTAACCTCACAATTGATTTATTGTGTCTTCCCAAAAATTTAAACGAATTTCACATGAGCGAAAATAATCAATCCTGAAATGAACACCGATCAGCCTTTGCAACGAATCTATTTAGCAATAGTAAATTTACTGTATTTTATTCTTCAAATCAGTGCAACGGAAACGTTGCATTGATTGTTCTTTCACTTTACTTACAATATAGAAACCATTTTTTTCGCGAAATGTTTGTATTGAAAATATTATCAAATATTTATACATTTAAATAATATTTACTGAAATAAATACGACCTTTTGCTTTCTTTCCTATAAAAATATCATTATATGGATCATCACATTTCAGTTTTAGAAACGAATTTTTTGTTTTGTTTTTAGGAACAACAAATGATGTAAAATTTCATTACTCGATTTCTGACTGCGAATGTTTTCAGCAGGGCCGCCGAAAGGGTGGACATCTGAGACTTTTGCCACGGGCCCAGCATCGAAAAGTGCCCGACAACGTGTCACATAACTGTGTTTATAATGCATGGTTTTAATTCTCATAGAATGATACTGTGTTTTGTTTTAGACAGATGGCTACGCTCTTTAGCTCGCTGTGAGTGTCCAGAAGACACTGATTTTCTCCGCTCGTATCGCTGTAGTTAAAGCGGGTGATGACGTCCGGCTTTCGTGCAAGGTTGTTGCAGTCGACTGCGCTAATGCTAGCTAGTAATTGCATTCACAGTAATGTTCACTGCCAGAACGCTTCGTTCTTATTAGTGTTTTGATAGACAAAGGTTTTGTGATTGTTTGTAAAGTGTGCAACCGTATAGCGTAGGCCATGCACTAAAAAATAAAAGTAAGCATTCTTATTAATTTGATTTTTTAATTATTAAAATTATATTTTTAATTTTGTTCGTATTTTTAATCGTATTTTGTATGGTATGTAATATTATCGAATTTTGAATTTGTACACTTCTTTAAAATAAATGTTCAATATTTTATATGACATTAAACATTACACAAAAGTGATGCAATTTTTTTTTACGGGGGCCCAGACCACAGACTTGTCATGGGTCAAAAATTTCTCTCAGCTGCCCTAGTTTTCAGTATCAAAAATTTATATCCAATGATATCTTAGCAGGGATTCTTCGCCTTCATTTTTTTTTTTTTAATAGGATGCACATTAAGATAATAACCAGTGCGCAACCAACGCAGATATGCTGAAAATACATGAAAGATATCCTAGGTGGGATGATTCAAAATTTATGCTCATTTAGAAAATTTTCTAATGCCCCCCGCCCCATTCTCTCCTGGAACTCAATTTCATAACTACTCTAAATTTCTACAAGTTTGAAAGCTTTTCCAGACAGTATTCAAAATTTATTAATTATTTTTACCATTTTGATAAAAGAAATACTGCAATAATATTGTTGTATATCCGCGATGCTTCTATTTCGATGTACTATTTCTTTGCAATCTAAAATCATCTGTTTGTTCTACTGTCTGCTGAAATTATTTTAAATTTTAGAAATACTATGCTATGTTTTCACGATGTAAAACCGTTTATACATACCACACAAAGGAAAGTTAAGTAGTATTATGTTTGTTTATTTTTCTTTAAAAAAATCTAAATATTACTTAAATTAAGGGGATATTAAATCCCACATTGTTTTAAAACCGAATAAGAAACTCAAAGATTGGAATCAGAGAGTTTCATGCCGAATATAGTAAACTATAAAAGTATCAGCGACCACTAGCGTTAGCTAATGCAAGTGACCCTAGTACGTAGTACAATACCGGACAACTCGCAGCAAAGGCGGTAAAGTTCTGATCGCTAGCCTATTGGCTCTTTATATTTAAGTAATCTAAATATTACTACTTCTACTGCTGCTGCTATTTCTGAAATAATCTACGTCTTAGAAATACTATAATAATCCTCTTTCTTAGCTGGAGGCTTATTACCCTCATATCGAGAATGAAAAGAGAGGACATTTCGCCAGAACTCACACTATAGTGTAAGCTGTAGTGCAAAATAAATCAAAAATGTCTTAAATTGTTGATAAGCAGCCATTCTAACACAGAAATACTGACATTTTTTAAAGGCTGATATATTATTTATGCGAAAATAATTTCTTAATTTATAGTGATCAGCTTCACTTTTGTCGAAAAATTATAAATTATTTCATGCAATTATCTTGTATGAGAGGATTTCAATTATTTTAAAAGGAAAGGAGCATATGCGTTGCATAATATTTTTAGGGGGTGGGGGAGAATTATAGACCTATTCGCTCTGCAGATATTTCAGAGAATTTATTTTATAAATCGTTCGAAACAACTGTTATAAACAAATCACTTGGGGAACATGCCCATTCATTTTAGTGTAAATATTAGCAAACGTTTAGCTACTTCAACAATGCCACCTATCGAAACAAGAAGAAAGTGTCGTTATATCTGCTGATGTTAGAACTCTTACATAAATAATTTTTTCTGACATGATTTTTCTATTAGTTATAATGTAATCAATTTAGATTTTCGCCCTCTTGTATTCTCCCATCTTATGTGCAGTGATTTCTTCTTTGTACTACAAGAAAAAAAAAACGGATAACAGAAGAAATATGTAGTTATAATGGGAATATTGCATTTGTAGGATAACAGTGATTTTAAATATTAATTTCAGCTATTGCCCAATATCACACAATTTCCTGATTTATAGTAATCAGGAAATAATAATGATAAATATGATGTTTATTTTCAGATTTATAATTTGCTAATCTATAATAATAAACAGCTATTTTCTGTATCGAAAAATCAAATTTATGTGGAACAATTACTAGAGAAAAATAAAAAATTAAATAAAAACTACACCAATGGTTCATAAGTTTTTCGGTGTGTGATAGTGATGCAGTAGGGTGGGGGGGAATCAAACGCGAAATAAAGTTCAGTTCTATTGTATAAACATGGAAATGAAATTTCACACTTGATGCATGTCTGAATGATAGGATGTAAGCAAAGTATCGCTTACTTTAAAATTGGAGCATAATCTCTGAAATAGCAGAAAATATACACATATCAATTTAAATCATAACCGTTAATTTTATTTTGTAATGACCAATTATATAGGGAAACTAAGAAGATGAAAGTGCAACGATTACGATATAAAGAAAAAAAATTAGTGATATGATTAAAAAGAATTTCATGATATTCTCTATAAAACAAATTAGTCAAAGTGAAATCCTTCAGAAAAGCTGTGAAGTATTCTTATATATAATTATGATTTTGAACAAAAATAAAAATAACAATATGGAAAATTAGCAGTCGTTTTTTTTTTAATAATAATATTTCATTTAAGTATCTTGAATTAAAACCTCCGAGAACAAATAAAATGCTTTGTCGACTAAGCGATTAGAGAAATTAGCACAAAAATTAAAAATGACATTGGTTCTCAAAGCTAAAGCAACATTTCAGTGAAGAAACAATGAAAGGATGTTCATTTTGTAAAGGCAAAAAGAGAAAACAAAAATAAAATAAATTTCTATATTTTTAGTTTATCTAACACAACTAAGATCCAATTACCAGCATAGAACAAGGAACTGCGTTTCATGTTACAGGCAACTGAGAAGCAGCTATGAACATGACATCATCGGATTAAATGTTCTCTTCAATGTGGGAGATTATCACATCTTCTGAAGGAAAAACTTCCAAATTTCACTTCTTATTCATGTTCTTTCAGCACATGGTCTGGAGCGTATTCGGATTTAACTGAACGTCTATAGACATCCTGGCCAGTTAAGAGGTTGAACCCTTTTCAACCGAAGGTCACAAACTGCACGTTTCGCCACATTGATAGAACATTATAAAGTTCACAGAATTTCGGCTTATTCAAGACATGTCAAAAGATCTCTCTGTCTGTTTTATTTACTCTTGTCATCCTCAAATTATCATTATCAGAAAACAAATTAATATCACTCATTAAATTACCTTCAGTATCGTTACTGGAGAAATTAAAAAGGAATGGACAGTTCTATGGAATATGGAAAATAGAGCCTTGCGGCACACAACTGGTCACCAACGTAAACTTTGACTACACACCACCATACATTACTCTGATTTCTCTATGACAACAATATTCCTGTCCATTTCACTAAACACCAAAACCATCCCCTGTACGCAGACATAATATCAACTATAACATACCATATTCTGATATAACCATTTTTGAATTCGGTCTTTAAATTTTTAAACTTTAATCACCTCTTTACTAAAAGGTCTGCAATTTTCAGCCTCTGGTGTTGATTTGCCTGTAAGTAATGGAAATACCCTGCCTACCTTCTACTCTCTTGAAACTCTACTAGATGTAACACGTAAATTGCACATCACAGTCAAAGGAAACATACGTTGATATCACATCAAGTGCAAAATCTCAAATGGCAAAATTCCAGATAAGATTTCGCAATATTGCATGCGCCTCCATTTCATATATTAGCAGCTCGTAGTTTCTCAAAGACCACATCACTGTGTCACACAGGAACTGACTTGCTGCAATCTGACGTAAAACCTTCACAAAATATTCACTCACAAATGCAATTATTTCTTTGGTTTCAGTTACCCTCATACCTGCAGACTTAGTTATCTTTCCATAATCACTTTTCCTCTTACCACCCACTACAAAGAGAAAGTCATTTTGGGATATTCTTTGCCCTTGACAGCTAATTTTATCCCATAATTTCTTTTGTATTCCTAACCTGGTTGGTAATCATTCTTGCCCGCATTTATTTATTAACTAGGTATATGTATTAGTCAAAGAATTGAAAATCCAAAGCTTAGAGAATGTCTCTCTAGCTTGTTTTCTATCTATTATTTATTTAGTGTTGTGTTTTATTCAATTTCAATAGTTGTTAATTACGAAATTTTAATGTAATATATAGTCAGGTATTAATATAAAAATAATCAATAATGATAAACTTAAAAGAAAAAAATTAAAAGAATAATAACTTCCCGAATCAACATCTGTATATAGGACAGATGAACGTGGGATAGAATTATTGAACTGTAAACTAGAAAATTAATTTTGCAATTTTCTTTTACATTGGTGTAGTTTATGTTGTTCTAGGGTATTGACGAACACGTTTGTGTTAAACTTATCTGAGTATGATATAGGATATACACGACTTCGGGGGAGATGAAACCTTGCCATGCCATTTTTAATCCCCCCCCACATACTCCTCAAAACACATTATCCGATTCGTTATTTGCTCCTAATACATTAAGAGGTAAGAAATTCACCTCTGGTATCAACCAAAAATGCTAACACACCTTTAACTATCTAAAAAATCCTCTAAGTAATGCATAGAATATAATAACTACATCCAGAGAAATAAGAATCGCTGAAAACGTCATTCAGACCCAAATATGACAAAAAATTTCTAAGGTCAGATCGAATCATTAATAGAAGTGTCATAATAAAAAAGAAATTATCTAACAATTTTATTGATGCAAATGGTGTATCAACCCGCACTTTCTGCGTGCCCTCTGCCACCAATTATTGAGCTCTTAGTTTGGTATAACTACACGCATTCTTTCGACGAAAATGGAGGTTTTACGCAACGTTTAAAGAGAACAATCCATCCTCCCTCCCCAGAAAATCTCCCTAGAAATGAATATATTATTTCTAATTATAAACAGCAATTTGATATTTCCAATGAAAATATTCCAGTTCTTGTTTAAAGCGAACATAATCGGCATAATGATTTATGTTGAGAATTCAGAATATGGTAATGCTGTTATTCGATATTAGCGTACAATAATAAGAATAATATCGTATTTAAAATAAAAATATCTCATCTTTTGTCTTCTGAGAACTCAATTTTTCATCAAAATAGACATTATTTATAGAAATAAAACAATGATTTTTCGGATTTTTTTTGTTTTGAAATATAAAGATGACTGTAGTGTCCAATCAGATGCTACGCAGGCACTCTGCTCATGAGCTGCAGAAACGCTACTACCAGTGATGTGTCCATCACCTTCGCTGCAGCGGCTTTCCTGAACTAGGATTTGGAGACAGATGAGTTCATTCAAACGATAATTCATTCACAAAAAATAAGAGTGACCTTTAAAACTACAGAAACGATTAGGCAATTCTTAATATCTCCAAAAGATAGCCATCCTTTCTTCAAATATGCTGGAGTTTACAACATACCCTGCTCGCGCGGCTTGAATTACATCGGCCAGACTTCAAGGAGCCTTGAAATTAGGCAAAAAGAACACATTGGTGACGTCAATAAGAACAGAGAAGAAAAATCGGGGTTAGCTTTTCATTTCTCAAGAACGAACCATATCATAGAGTGGGATAGAAGCACAATTCCTTACATAGGGGAGGACTTCCGCTCCCAAATTTTAAAGAAGCCACAGCAGTTGCCCATTGTATACAAAACCTTAACAGGAACCAAGGACTAATCTTGCCCGTGATCTGGAAGATCCTTAATTAGATCTCTTAACTCACCAGAATACAGTGCCAACTATAGAACTTTCCTAAACAACAAGTGAGATCAGGCACGCTCTATGCATGTATTGTACGCGCTCTGTTCTTTGTCTAATATAATTGGAATCGGTTGATTATAGTTTGTAGCAGTTTTTATTTTTAGTGCCTTACATCAGTTATGTACCCTGAAGATGCCAACAGCCTTAGTTGGTGACTCTAGTTGGTATAACAGTTGTTTATTATATGTATTTGCTCTATATAGTCCCATTAGAAGTCATTCCAAACGATGATATTCTAGTGAGTTTCATTTTGATTTGCCATCTGTTAGAAGAAAGCAATCCTGTTACTCTTAGCATATGCCAACCATGCATGCCTGTGCAATGCGCAACGTGTAAACTATGTGATATGATGATTTTTTTCAATACGTATGGGAAAGTGATTTGCTTAATGCTAAATGGCTACTCGATTAAAACTGACTTTTAGAGAGTTGTCGAAGGGATATTGTTAATTACTAATCACAAGAATGGGAAAACGATTACTATTGAATAATACATTCAGTACAATAAAGCTCAAATTTTAAAATGCAAAAATATTATTTTCATGATATTTTAAAAAAAAAAAAAAAAAGTTGCCATATAATATTAACGGGAACAGGTCAAATATCCTAAAAATGTATTAGGAACCATTTTAAATAACATCATTTAAAACCACCGTAACAACGTGTTACGGTGCCCCAATATGTGTCCACAGCTGTCATTCCATATATTAATTCAGTTTCCACAAAATTGGCGAGAATGTTAAAAGCTCATAACACCAGAGTGGTTTTTAAACCAACTACCATGATCAGACAAATCTTAAGATCACCCAAAGATGAGGTACCTTTCTTCAAATTTCCTGGAGTATATGAAATTCCATGCACGTGTGGCCTTTCTTACATTGGTCAGACTTCTAGAAGTTTTGAAATAAGACAGAAGGAACACGTGAGGGATGTCAATCATAATAGAATCATCACATCTGGTTTAGCTCATCATTTCTCAACATCAAATCACGTTATAGATTGGAAAAACAGTTCGATGCCTTACATCGAGATTGACTACAGACACAGAACTTTAAAAGAAGCAGCTGTGGTATTATTCTTAAAGACATATGGAAAAATCTCATCATCTCTCTCAGTTCAACAGAACTACAATATGCAAAAAACTACACAACACGTGGTCATGTACCGGATTCTGACTGAAGCATTCGAACACATGCACGCCATCAAACACGAATGATCAAATGTAACGGCCTAACAGTTACTAAAGTGTATGTTTTAAATGTAACTTAATGCATTTGTTTTCACACCAGTTCAGCCTTGATAATGCTAGGCAGTGGCTAGTGAAATTGTATATTTTATCATTTATCTTCTGGTCTTTTAATAATAAAAGTTCTTTATTTTAAATATCATTTAAAACCATTCGTACTTTGCATAAAATTCCTTTAAAATATTCTGCTGATTGTTATTCTTGCCTGTGTTCTGTTATGATGCTCCATTCCTGTCGTGTAAATGAAATAAAAGCGATTCTCTGTTTCCAAACATGCTGCGGATTCGTTCAATGCCTATACACGTGTCACTTTGTTTTTCTCTTCAGTTCTGCTTGTTCTTGCGTATTCTACTTTTCCTTAAACTATTCATTTCACAAAAGAATCACTGCTCAAGTAAATGAATGAAATGATTAAATGCGCGCGATCTTGGAAATTCTTGTTATTTTAAGTGGATGGTCTCGAAGACATTGATCGTGAAAATAGTTGCACTTCCAGCTTTAATCTGTTCAGGATCAAATCATCCTGCGTTAGTCACTCCATGAAATAAACAGCAGATGGCAGCACAAGAAAATCTTGAGCACATTTCGTCATTCGTTGTGATAGTAACGGCGAAAATTCGTTAAAAATAATGGAACAAAAATGAAGCAAAGTTGAGAATAGTTGAGAAATTGTTTATGCAAATATTTCCTTTATATAAAGTTCTTGTTCATAAAGAATTTTAAACCATTTCACTTCTCTCCGTCATTCTTTGAAAGTGGTGTCACAGTTTTTGATAAAAATATATCTGAAGTAGGAATTTCCAAATGAATGCAATACAGCTGATCATGTCCCTTTGGCAATCGTTTCAATCAGCTTTTATTATACAACATATACAACCATTCGAAACTTCCCAGCCCTCATCTGCTGTGATGTTCTATTCGAATTCAATCGCACTTAAACGCCTACATCTTTTAACGCTTCACACATTGGTGAAAGAAAGAAAATTCTTAAATTTAAATTGCTCAGAAATACCTGTCTCCAATCCATTAGCCATCTTAAATGGAAACGTACACAATATTCTGTGACCATTCAGATCTTTACCATCCTAGTTTCAGATATCGCATTATGCTGGAACCTTTTATTAGACTAGTGGCAGTTCTACTGGAAAAGGGAGAGAAATTAGTTCGATCTTGCAGAGAACATGGGTTTGAACCTGATCGTTTGGGAGATGAATTTCATTTGCTAATACAAGATCTCTGCATAGCTGACTGTGGTCCTGATGTAGCTTCAAAAATTTCAATGTCCGCTATCTTGAACACCGTTTGAGAGCTACAAAAATCAATCAAACTTAACAGATTAAGAATATTAATAAACAATAGGAAAAGATAATTAGGCAACGCAAGGTAAGAAACTACTACAAGTTTGCAAAATCCTTTCACGTAGCGGAAGCTAGATAAAAAAAAAAAAAAAAGTGTGAATACCTTAAAATTGTGGGATCATAAATTGGAAGGAGGAATTTGCACGAAGATAGAATAAATCAACAACATTTCTAGAATTTTCGAGATAATACTGTTTCATGCAGTTAGTGGTGGAGGTAATGCTGTGGAACAGGTTATACATTTGTTAACTATTGGATAATGAGAGGGTAGACGATAAAGTACCTTTCAGGTCGGTTGCCAGAAACATCTGAGATAAGATGACCTCTGTCCACTCTTCAGATAGAAAGCTATAAAATACTTGAACATCAACTTGAAGTATTATGAGTACAAAAAACCTGAATGCAAGAAATCAAAAGATAATGGCGAGTATTTGGTTGAGACAGCTCGAGCTCACTAGAAAACAGGAATAGCTGTGAATTAAATGAACAGCGAAAACACGCAAAGCAATAACACCACGTAGAAATATTTGGCAGTCACCTTATTATTTTTACATAGTGATTCTGCTGGATTTTTTAAGAGTTTGGATAGGATATCCAATGGAATACTGGTACGCAAATGGGGATGGATATTAAACTGGTGATGTGGATGAGAGGATGGCTGATGGACAGATACCAAAAAAAGTAATGTATGGAGAAGAAGAGTCCAGGATGAAGCAGGTGACCAGTGGTGTGTTTCAAGGCTCTGTACTCGAACCATTATTGTATAATTTGTACAAAATGACATCGGAAATGACTTGAAGAAAGATATTCAGTTGCCTGCTAATGATGCAAAGTTTCGTAGTACAATAATTAATCAAGCTGATGTAGACCGTGATTTAAATAAGGTGGCAAATGGACAAAAGATAATGGAAGTCAGTTCAAGTTGGAAAAGTGTAAAGTTATGCATTTTGGAATTAAAAAATTACAAGCTGTGTAATTGACGGAACTGTACCCCGAGAGATTGGAGGCTAGGGACTTGGGGATGTTGGTGGACAGGAAGTTGAAGTTCAGAGGTCATCGTAAACCCCTGGAGTGTTATCTGAAATAGTGTGAGTTCTATGTTGTTTTAATTCTGAATTTCCTGGAAGGAAAAAAATCCTACTTGCCTGTGCTAAAGGTCAACTATCTGGAGAACCACCTTCAAAAGAAGTCTAGAAAATCTCACTCAACTCTTAGTGTTGTCCAGTGTAGTCATTGCCGGCTCTAGGGGTTCTGGCTCCAGATGTAATTTTAAACTGTGCGTCCCTTGCCTTTTTTTTAATGTAATTAATATTTAACGGCTAAAAACTCCAAACACATATTTTTATGTAACATTGTGTACTGTACTTTGAAAAATACATATATTATCCTCCCACCTGGCCAGGACATCTATATCCATCCAACAAAATTAGACACGATGCATACTGTCTGCTGAAAGAGCATGGCTAAATTTGGCCGTCATGTTTATTTGAATGTGCCATAATCCTTGAGGCTGAAGAGAAAACTTAATCAGGTTATCCTGCGATCATAGCTGTCTGAGCTGCCTAAAAGAAGAAACTCAGTTCCTTGTTTTATGCTGAGTAACGGACTATTATTTATATTGGATAGACTAGATATTTTGTTATTTTTGTTTTCTCCTTTTAGTGTACAATTTTTAATGCCAGAACAAAATCAGAGATCCTTGCATACTTTTTTTTTACTTAAAGACTGCATAACCTAGGAGAACCAATGTCATTTTTAATTATTTGTTTTAATTTTGCCTAATCACTTAGTCTACAACACATTTTATTTGTTCTCGAAGAACTTAATTGAAGATAATTATTCGAAATATTTTTAAGAAAAAAAAAATGGGCTGTTGACGTTCCGGATTTTGTTGCTTTTATTTTTGTTCAAATCAAATTTCGTAGATGTTAAAGATTGCCTGCTTTATAGTTAATAATATGAAAATCGTTAATAATTTCAAATGAAGTGAACAGTCTGAGAAAAGTGTGAAATGCGAAATTAGAAGAAAGTAAACATGTATAATTCATTTACTATGAGTGGTTTTGGCAACGGTAGGGGGGGGGGGTTGGAATTCTCCCAGACAAACATAAAATTTTCATCAATTCCATTTCGGGAATGTCTCAGATAATTTCATCATATCTATATTTATTTATGTTGCTTCCACCCGTACATGGTTAACAGCATTGCATGCATCGTAATAGCGCAAGGTGAAATAAAAAGTATTGTTCAAACTTATTTATTTCAGTAAATTTTGCTTGATAGCATTCTTTTTAGAATATTTTTAAAAAACTGTTTAACACAAGCGCGGAATAGGGCAGGTAGTGCCCCCCCCCCACACACACACCAAAAAAAAAAAAAAAAAAAGCTGAACGCTTCTAAAAAATGCACTATTTTTTTAAAATTAAGTTTTATTGAAAATAAAACAATAAAATATATAAAATTGAAATTGTAGTTATTACAAATTAAAAAATTATTTTCAAATAAATATCGTATCAGACAGTATCGGAAATCTCGGAATTTCTATTTAGAAAATAACTGAAAGCAAAACAAGACTGCTGATGTATGACGCACTACTGCTTGAGGCTCTTTAGTGTCACTTCTAAAGAAGTGGGCTTTCATTCGCAGTAGCGTTTAGCCTTTACCTGCAGCTAAGGAGATTATTGCAAAGACATAAGTTATATCCAAGCAGTAAAAGACGTCACATTTGGAATTTTTTTACGAAAAAAGCAAAACAAACTCCATTGAACTTTCCTTGTTGCATAGATGTAAACGGTTATTAAATGGTGAAAATATAGAAAAGAATTTCTAAAACTTAGAATAATGTCAACAAACAGCTGAACAAATGATTGTAGAGTGCAAAAAAAAAAAAAAAAGTCAGGAATTAGAAATATCTGCTTTGGCGGGTATAACAATATTACTGGCTTACTTTTTTTATCAAACGGTAAAGTTAGAGATATTGCATACTGTCTGTGAAAATTTTCAAACCAGGAGAAAATTAAATAGAGTAGTTATTTATAATTCAGTTCCACGAGTAACATTCTGAAATTAAGAAATTTATTGAAACAAAAATTTGGTAAGACATAAAAGATAAATCTAAATAAAAAATAAATAAAAATAAATATTTAAAGAAATGCATGCATTCTTCTTTGATTTGTGAAGTCATAGGTTAAATTTTGAATATACTTACCTCCGTGAGAAAGAACTACGCATTAATGGAGTGTTTAGAAGTCAACATTTCAATGATTTACAAAGATAGAGCAGGATACATGTGCGCAATTAACATCCTAACTGTGCGAATGCATGCTGGAGGTATAAGAAGAAATTCAGTAGTGCAAGGGCGCCCCTGTAAACCGACACCCCGTTGTCTACTGTTTCCGCCAGTTCTATACTATACAAACATGACAACCTGAAATATTCCGGAACTTAACGAATTTGGTGCAACTGCAATAAACCTTATTTTGGCCAGAGGGAAAAATCTATCGAATTACGTCTTCAATAACATAAAAGAGACGTGACATACGGCAGTATAAGAGTGTTCTGTCGAACCATCTCTGTTGAATGCGTCCTGCATGTAAAAAAAAAAAAAAAAGAAAAAAAGTTGCTAATGTAAGAGGCCCTCTGAAACGATCACCCAAGAAGAGCGCCCGCTTGTCTAGTGCTTCCGCCAGTTCTATACTATACATAGCGAAAAGCAAGTTGCATTTTTTGCTGAATGTTATTAAAAGTCGCAGTATTTATTACAATACATTTAGTGCATATCCACATTTAATAAATGTTAATGCTAAATATGTTTTTATTTTATTTTTTCTACTCACTTCAGCGCTCATTGAAGAAGGCGCCCCGATGCAACGCATCGGGGTGTATATTTTATAGTTGGATATATATATATATATATATATATATATATATATATATATATATCCAACATAAAAAATCTAACTAAACAACCCATAAACACTAATTATTAACAAAAAAAAAAAAAGTTTTCACATACGCTTCACCGAACATTCATGGCCTAAACAGCAATATAAATGATGTTTACCACAATCTACGGTCGTCTTAACCAGAATTACTGTTCTTGTCAAAACCACAACTGGCATTCTCAACTGCCCATTATACAGCTCTTTTCATCACAATGGCAGCATCTGTACATTTAACAGAACTGACATACCATTCCAGAGTGGAAATCCTTGATTAGCTATTGTTTGATTTGCCGTGGCTCAATATTTCACTACCAACTCCACCCGCCCTTTTGGAGAGCGATAAATGATCCATCTATCGCTCTCCAAAGTCTGTCAACCTCTGAAATTTCTGCCATCGAAAACCGCAACGGTGAGGCCATCCTTCTAGAAGACTTAAAATCCACAACTTGAACTGGCCCCCCCTCTCCGGTGTCATGGATCAAGCAGGCAGGGATGCTGATATATTTACCATCAGCAATGACCTTTCTCAGATCATCAATCTACCTACCAGAATACCTGACAAACCTTCCAATTTGCCAACACACTTGACTTCTTCCTAACAAGCTCCACTTCCAGGTATACTGTGCCTGACAGCTCTCTTTGTAACATAGCACTACAAGGTTGCTATCTGGTAGGATAGTCGATTCCTCCCTCTCTTTCCTGGACCATGTACAGTTTCAGTTCTTCTGATCAAAACACCAACTCAGACCGAATGACAGAAATCACCCTGACAGGAATGAAGGCCTTCATCTCGTATTCCACTCTAAATTCTCAGTCACCATCAAAGGTCTCGTGCTGAAAAAAAATGAATCAATGCTGTAAAAGAAAAACCTGTGCTTACCATGAATGGCTCAAACAAAATCTTCTGTTGCCCACACTGCCTGTACTACAAAAAATGAAAGAAGGACTTTGAAAGGGCCAAATGCTGCAAACTCTCCTCCTGCCCAAATGGCAGTTGGTCTTTCTGGTCGGTTGCCAAGCCTATTGAGAGCAACTTCTGCTCTCCAGGTTCCCATCAATCTCGCATTCTGATGGTACAGTATTAGCTTTTAAGTTAATAAATAGTTATTTTCTTATCCATCTGTGTTCATATCATACCGTGATATCTATTACAACATGTCTGACGAACACATAAGCCTATCCACGCATGATGGTACAGTAGTTACTTCACCTAAAGACAAGACCGACTTACTGGCATCACTCCACTCTTCCAAGTCCTGCACTGATTACCTGGAGAAAAGTCCCTTACCTCCACCAACAAAGGCACTTTTCATGGCAGCCATTGTCTTCCGACAAAATGGAATCCGAAGAATACTTACTAACCTGAACAAAAAGAAAGCATCTGTTCTTGATAGTATTCCCTATTATGTTAAAAAGTATGCCTTAGAACGATGACCTATCCTATGTTGAAACTTTAGTCTATTATATTCAGCTGCCATCTATTTTACAACATGGAAACAGGAGGCTAAGGAGTTTACTTACTAAATTGCCATCCTAATTTCTGCCTTACTCACTCGGCAACTGGATCACTAACTTTCTCATTGGTCACTCACCACATATCATGGTGGATGATTTACCTCATCAGATTTACTTGGGGTATTCCTATGTAGGAATACCCCAAGGTTCTGTTCTTTCCCCCATTCACTTCCTCTCATATATAAATGAACTAGTCTTTTTCAAGCCTATCTATAGCTCTACCAATCATGAAAGGACATTCCATTCCTCCTTTTCATTCGAAAAACCTTCTAGTACTCAAGTATTAGAATCCTCAATGTCTATCATGAGCAGTGACCTGAACTCAGTACTTATGGCTATATTCCAGTGGGGCAAGATCAACCTTGTAAGCTTTAATGCCACCAAAACTCCGTTCTACCTGATCTCTCTCACAGGAAAGAGATTGCATTATTTCTTAAATTCAGTAATACTGAGATATCCAAACATGACCAGATTTTTCCTCTTGGACTGAACTGTACAGGGTGTTCGGGATAAATTTGACATATTTATAATTAATTATATTTTTCCGTAAGTTACATGTATTAACACACACTTCTCTTCATTTAAAAGTTTGGACCCTTCTTCATTCATATACAAGATGTCAGAAAGGATGGATAGCTGGAACCCACCTGAATCATGGAAGAGAATAACTTGTATCATGATGATTCGTGCCCGCCATCAAAATAAGGATATTACGACTGCTGCCCAATGCTCCCTGAATACAGTAAAAACAATCAGGCATGAACTAGAGACTTGCAATGGTGACTACGAGGATGTAGCAAGAAGAAAGATCCCTAGCAGACGATCTGATTGCGTTCGTACAGCAGAATTCCTCGCAAATCTGCAGGAACAGGTGTTGAAGAACCCTGGCATTGGAATTCGGGCTTTGTTCGTGGAGTTGCTAACTGTAGTCAAGCCCTGGATAACAAGGGTAGCCAATGGTAGGCCGTATGTATGGCAGCAGGATTCGGCCCCTTGCCACACCTCTGGGAAAAGTCAAAAATGGTTGTCTGAAAATTTCTACGACTTCACCAGTCCAAATGTTTGGCCTCCAAACTCCCCAGACCTTAACCCCATGGATTATTTTGTATAGGGCGCAGTTGAAAAAGACACCAATCGCACTTCCAGTAATACAAAAGCCCAGTTAATGGATAAAATTAAAACAGTTTTTGCGGCCCTTCCCAGGGAGACTGTAGCATCAGCTTGTTCGAGGTTCCGAAGCAGAATTGAAGCTGTGATCGATGCTAATGGTGGTTATTTTGAGTAAATCTTGTTGATAGTATTGTAATTAACTCTGCCTGTAATGTTTTTTTGTCAATTCATTAAATTTAATAGATACAAAGAAGATTTTCTTTTTCCTTACGAAACTGTCAAATTTATCCCGAACACCCTGTACATCCAATCTTTCCTGGTACAACCACATTTCAACTATAGCATCTGGAGCCACCAAAACACTTAGTGTATTTTTTCGCACACTACTTTACAACCACTTCAATCGCTTGCTCGTGAATGTTCAGTTTCTGCCCTGTGTCTCTCCTACAGATACTTTCATGCACAGTGTAATGCTGAATTGGCACTATTATTCCTCTAGTCTACTTCAAAATCATTAGAGCAACAGCCAGTGCTAGTCCATCTTAACACTCACCAAACCAATTTCGCTGCCTTCTCTTTCATTCTATCCTTTAGAACAATCTCGCCCACTATGAGTTCCCCAAAGATTAAAACCATCAGCTGTTCACACAACTTGTGAACAATTTCCTCCTTTCTTCAATTCCTCTTGTCCACACAAGGCGCTAGTCTGCTGTATGTCTTGTGGCCATTCGTTTGTGGATCAGATATAAAAAAAATCCATCGGAGTTAAATTTAATTGGCAGTTCTCACCAGCAACGTATCCGATTCCACTCATTCGCCACTCTCGTGGCAAAATATTCTAAATATTACATCCATTCCTACTAGCTGTACTGTTACTCAACAATCGTGCATACGGGCACAAACAGACCTATCATTTGCACAAAGGGAACAAACATGTCAGCTTCAAAGAAAAACATCAAAATGGTGACAACAGCTGGATCATCGACTAAAGACAAAATAAACTGGTAAAAAAACCAAGTGATGCCACTAGCAGCCACCGTGGAGAGCAGCATGCAGACACCGCATAGCAAATATGCAAGATGCATGCAGTCCAACATACGACTCACAAAACCCTACACATCCACTTGACCAACATCCTTGGCATAAACTCCAACCTGAGTAGTGTCTACTACCACCTAGTCTACCAAACCCCACCTACTCTTCCTAGCAGAAACACAAATCTCACCTCCCCCAGCACCACTTATCTCAACCTTCCAAACTACACACTCTTCAACAACTTTCGTCCCAAGGGTGGTGTCTGCACATACATTTGCTCTGACTTGCCAGAGAGCACCCAACCTAGAATCACCCAACTTGGACTTCCTTTGGTTGAAAATATTCCTTCCGTACTCAGTCCAATTCATCTGCTGTCTCCATCGCTTCCCCAACACAACCAACCACCCTGAGCTCTTTAATTTCCTCTGCCTAAAAATCGACTTTCTCCAATCCCACTTTCCCAACAGCGAAATCCTCCTCCTAGGAGATTTTAACCTCCACAACGCTAGCTGGCTTTCCTCCTCCAGTTGTACAGATCTTGCAGGCAGAGATGCTGAAACATTTGCCATCACCAACTATCTTATACAACTTGTCCAGATGTCAACCAGAATACCAGATAACCCAAAAACCATTCCCCAAGCACCCTAGATCTCTTCCTCACCAATGACCCCTCCAAATACACAGCGAAAGTAGAGCTCCCTGGGCAAATAGGACCATAACCTAGTGCTCCTCTCCGATGCAACAACATTTACACAGACACTCCCATACAAGAGTAGTTTGGCACAATAACAGTGCCAAGTGGGACAGCTTCTGCAACTTCCATGCCACATTCCCATGGTTGGACTATTGCTTCTGGCCTTCCAACCCAAACATATACACCAAATTTATTACCAAAGTAATCCTCACCGGCATGAATACATACATTCCACACAGCACTCTGACCTGCCATTCTCTAACGAAACTCCGGTTCTCCAAAAGATGTGCCAAGGCTGTAGAGATGAAACACCAGACATACCACAACTGGCTGAAATCAAGAACATCCTCCTTCAAAGCTTACACCGAAGTCTGCAACAGATGAAAAAAAAAAAAAAAAAAAAAAAAAAAAAATGCTTCCAAAACAGAGTTCGAAAGAGCAAAAAGCAGGAAACTAGCAGCCTGTCCAAAACGGCAGCTGAGCCTTTTGGTCTTTCGCCAAAGCAATTGGCCATAAGTTCTGTCCAACACTATTCCCACCCCGATGGCTCTACTGCATCATCACCCACAGAAAAAGCCAATCTTCTGGCCTCATATTTTGCTTCAAAACTGACAATGGTAAATGTCCCAAAGCATCCGAGGCACCCAACATACAATGCTCCTATATCCTTTCGCCAGGATGAGATCAGAAAAATACTGTCCAAATTAGACACAAAAAAGTGTCCTGGCCGTGATGGCATTCCCCCAATTGTTCTGAAAGTTTGTGCTCCAGAACTGACCCCTATCCCATGTCACCTATATATACACTCTCCTACTCCACTGGAATCTATCCCACAAACTGGAAATTGGCCTATATTCAGCCCATTCCCAAGAAGGGTGTCAAAGGTAATGGAAAAAATCATCAATTCCTACTCCAACACTATCTTGAAGACACTCACCAAATAAATGACCACCAGTATGGATTTCGCCACTGCCAATCAACAGGAGATCTATTCACATACGTCACCCATCTCTGAACAAATGAAATGGAGAGGTTCAGCAAATCTCAAGTGGTTGCACTAGATATCTCCAAAGCCTTTGACCGGGTTTGGCACAAAGGCCTACTAGGCAAACTACCATCATTCGGCCTGACCAGGACTTCTGTGGATGGATTGCCAGTTTTCTTTCTGGACACACCCTGTGTGTGATGGTGGATGGCTCCCTGTCCTCTCACCACCCAAGTAATGCTGGGTCCCACAAAGTTCTGTCCTCTCACCAACGCTCTTCCTACTATATATCAATGACCTACTGCAATTGACCTCCAAATCAATACAGTTTTGCAGACGTCAGCGCACTACACTCCTTGCTTGCATTTGATAAGCCTTATGCTACACAACTCACCTCAACCCACAGAACATCAACCACCACCATCTTCAACTCCAATCTCCAAGCCATCCTACAATGGGGTTCAGATAACCTCATAAATTCAACGCCAATAAAACCCAGTTCTGTACTAGTTCCCATTAAAAAGAACAATTTTTTTCCCAGTATCTTTTTTGATGATACCCAAATTTCCAGACAGTTTGAAATCTTGCTCCTTGGAATCACCCTCACATCAAACCTCTCCTGACACAAACATTGCATCCTCAGCCTCAAAAATACTAGGATTTCTCTTTCTCAAGACGCTACCCCTCCCCCAAAGAGCTATTAACATTATACAAGTCACAAATCTGCCCAACTATTGAATACTGCTCCCACATATGGGAGCAGTATTAAATGGGGCCCCCAAAAGCTCGCTCAAAATGCTCGACTCAATACAAAGGAGAGCAATTAGACTTATCAATGATCCATCACTCACCAACTCTCTCTCCCTACTTTCACACAGACGTATGGTCTCTGCAGTATGTATATTCGACAAATATTTCCATGGGAAATGCTCATCTGAAATAACATCAATAATTCCTCCACTCAGTACTAAATCACAGAACATGTACAGTTGCTGAACAACGTCCCTTCACAGTACACCTAGAAACAAACAGAACAAATTTCTTTTCCTCTTTCTTCATCCCTGCAACTGCTGCACTGTGGAACAGTCTCCCACCTGCTGTTTCCCAAGGAATACAATTTAAAGTCATTCAAATCAAATATAAACAAATTTCTCCTTTCCCACTACGCATACACAGTACCAACGTACTACAGGTTGACCAACCAATGTCCTGTGTATGGGCCCAACATAAAATAAAAAAAAAAACTAGTGAGAATGCTTTTAAGCACCCAATTGATTTGATGTATGGCTTTCCCAATTTTTCTAAGAGTAACTCTGAAAGTCAGAACCATATCAGACATGATCTCAATATCCTCATTGAATTGATGAGGATATCCATGCACTCATTAATTCCCAGAATTGAAATTTCATCAGTATAATATGCAGATTGAAACTTTTTCAATTCAAAAGGCATAACTCTACCTTTCAATACATTAAAAAAAAACTGCTATCCTTTGCCCACAATGTCAGCTTATTCAAGTAATCGTGAATGATTTTTATGCCTATTTTATTCATAAGCATTACTATAACTGAATATCTCTGACTGTGGTATCTCTGATATTATTAATGTAGTAAATAAACAACAGTGGACTAATCAAGAAGAGCACTGGACATACCACTGGTGCAGCTTAATATTTGCTGTACACTATTCTTTGATTTCAGCCAAAAATTAATCAACATTTGCGTCAGTTTACTTAATATATTAACATTCGATATCCTACCAAATGCTTGCCGAAGTCCTGCAGTAGTGTAGGCTATGCTTTGTCTTTTATCCGACTTGGCCGTCACTCCAGTGCAAGCCATGTTCATCATCCATAAAGTATCACATCATTATCATTTAGAATTCTGATTTAACCAGCTTATCCTAAAACCATAATCACTACAACATTATTACCACTCCCTTACTTTCACTTTGTTAGGACTCTGCCAGAGCTGAAGTTAAGTTAAACAGCATGAAGAAAGTAAGAATATTTTTCATGCATATTTATACAATATATATGCCCCCAGATCCAATCTACTTCCATTAAATTTCCTATTTAGATTTTTCCACACCTCAAGCACCTCCATTTATCTACCTCATAGTGACATCCATGCCTGCCACATGAGGTTCTGATTTACCTGCAGCCTGATGAAAAACATTGGAAAAATAATCACACAATAATTTAAACCTTTCTTTTATAAGTTTTTTCTGCCATCATACCAGCAGAATTTTTAAGATCTATTTTTCATTAGAGACTTTCCTCTTACTCTGGCTTTATGGCAATAGAATGCTTTGGGGTTTTCATTCATCAGTGCAGCAGATTTCATTTCACAGTTCGTTTTTACTTTCCATAACACTTATTAAGATATTTGTTTTCTTCAAATCCAACTGATTATTTCCTTTTGATTGCCAGTATCTTTCTCTTGCAGGAAAATGAAGTACAGTAATTGCATACTCATTTAGAACTGATTGTGATATAGATCTAACAAGATAATATTCCTTTTCAAGAAACAGCGTTGTAAAGCCATAAGCCATGTCCTTTTCATTTCAGAATCACACGTAGTCTTTTAGAGGGCTGATGAGGACTCATCTGTTTAACTTTTCTTGCCTGGTGAATAATGAATTTAATAGAATGAACTTTAATCATTTTTTGTAGATCAAACCTTATCGATTTGCATGAGTTTTCTTTTTTTTCTTCTTTATGCTGTGCTTGTGTTTGTATAAATGCATAAAAAGAAGCAGTTGCCCACCCCATAACAGTATACTGCAGTACAATGGAAAATAAAAAGTTCCCTGTGACTGTCCGATGGAAAATTCCTTCTCCAAATGAATGTTTGTAACTACCTCTGATTTCTTTTCATCCACCAAACCTCTTTGCCTATTGATCGTTTTATTGGCAGTAGTAGTCTTCTAATGTTAAAGATTTTCTCTTATAATTTTATTCTTAGACTTGTTAGTTATTCGATATTAAAGAGATATTTTTAGTTTTTCAGAGCAATCAGTTCACAGTACCATCACAGGAGTAATTGTGGGCATTCAATGAAATGTTAACTTCTCTCCACATTCCTTTTTGTGGATGTAGAGAACATTCCCAAATTTCAACTGAATCAAGTTCGTTCTTTTACTGACTGAAGCACAACACAGGAAATAAGCCCTAATTCTTTCACGAAAGAAAGCACATATTTAAATTACTAATACTCGTTATATCCCAGAAAAAAATAATATTATCAAAGAGAATAATTTACTTTAGAAGAGTATGCATTCAAATTTCATTATTTAGGGAGTTGAACAAACGAGGGCCAAAGTACGCACCTTCTATTGAAGGCATCTAACACATGAATGGATTCGAAAGACAATGATCGATAGCAAATCTTTACCGTGATATTTAGTAAATAGAAATAATAGATATCGGATCTGAATACCACTTTCTAATATATTTTCTCAGTTCAGGTCATTTATAAAGAGTATCACACTTTATTGCCGGAATTCTAACTTTACGTGTGGATTGAAGATAAACTGTGTATATAAATATTTTATTTATATACACAGATATCTTATATCTTATTTATAAATAAGATATCTTTTGAAACCTTCCACATGAATAACTTATTTTTTTAACAAAATTATGCACCAATATTTTGAAAATTAGTATTATATAGTAATAAATAAATAAATATTAATCAGAGAGGGTGCTGTGCAGGCATACGAACAGGCACACTGATATTGCTGCTCCCGTTTCTTCAGTTTTAAATTGGTTATAATTCCTGTTTTTAATTTAAAAGTGATGCAGAGTAATTCTACTTGTCACACCTAAGACACTGATATATAAATTTCAAAGTCAGCTAAGCAGAACCCAAATTTTGAATGCTGTAAAATGAACACAACGTGGACCGTGTTCACCAGCGAGCGAAGAACAAAGGACAATGCCATCTCTACAATTGCTCAAGGGAAGAAAGGTGAGCCATATGCAACAAGTGCTGCCTGAAGGATCTATCGTCCGATGGAAATCGTATATCCTGTAGGAAATGCCTTAGGAATATTCACTTTACAAGTTCATGCCTTTCCAAAACAACTTGGCAAAGTTAATTTAATACAAAATGCAGGAATGGAAACGCATATACTGCAGGGAGAACAAAGCAATGCTGCCAAACACGGTTCAGCCGATTATATTGCAGGTAGAGGCAAACTATAAAGTGAACAGGCAAAAAAATACAGATGAGTCCTTTAATTTGAATTCTTTAAATATACTAATAGAAAATGGTCCAGAGACTATAAATCCAGCTTGAGATCTTGTCCAAGAACTCTTTGATCTGTAGAATGAACAAATAACAAGAAAAATTTAGCGAATATGAGGATTTACTTAAATAAAATAATTTAGCAGTTGAAGCAGTCTTACAAATGGTTAAATACATCAAAATAAGTGTTAACGTAATGATAGGCAACGTAATTTGGTGAGAGACATCCGAACTCCGTCAAGAACTGAATTCCCTAAAACAACAATACGAACTTTTAAATCAGCAACAACATAAAGATCTTGTCATAAATGGTCTTCCTGAAACTGATAAAAATTACAATTTTTAGCTAGTGTGACCTCTGCTGCAGCTTAGAGGTTAGAAAATTTACTATGAGACGAAGAGCTGCAATAACATCCATTCGATTTTTCTGTTTGGTTTTTATTACTGACATGGCTGTAAAGTCTTTTCACAAATAGGAAGTCGAAAAAACGACCAACAATTTGATAGCTTTATCACTCACAGATGGATATTATTTTTCGAGTGATATCCGAAATTGAGACAAAGATTGCATTTTATGTCTGGACACCAGAGTAACATCACATCAGAATACAATTCGATCAGCTTTTCTTTGTCACGAGGATCAAGTGCGCATGATTTTATATCTTCCAAGAAGAGATTATTAATCCAGAGGTTACCTTTACAAGGATCCTCATTTTCAGGAAAATAATTATTAAAGTTTTCAGCTAACGCTGTTAAATGTTGATTTTTTATGTTGATTATGACTTTCTTGTTGACATCAGCAGCAATCAAAAATTCTCCCAAAGACGAAAATTTTTGAGACGTGTCGTCGACAGGCGAGCTGACACAATACTGGCATTCAACAGTCGAGCACTTTGACTATACTTCGGGCGATACATTGTCGCGACATAAATATCCTACATAAATTAATTGCAAAAGAAACTGCTTATTAGTTTGAGCATGCTGAAACCTTTTACAATGAAATCATTAACGGCGCCAATCGATGGAATCCCATAATACTAAATGCTCATTACAGGCCACGAAACTTAAACGTGATAAAATTCTGGCACGAACTGAGTTGCTGGCTTTCACACCAAGTGCCATGCTGAACTGAATAACAAATAATAAAACATAAATATTGTAAATGACAACAATAACAACACTGTACAATACCTATATATGCTATCCAGTACAAGAGAAGAAATAGTGGGAAATCAATCACTGCTTCTTGCATAGATCATATAAACACATTTAGGTCCTGCAAAACAGTGAAGCATTCATAAGGTGCAAAATAGCAGACCATTATTTCACTGCTCGAAACCTACACAATAAGACCATCCATGCAATGCTGCATATATGAAATGCAACAGAAAACAGTTATACACGAAGAAATAGTCCACGACGAAATAAGAAAAATCGACCAGGAACACATGGCATCACCAGATTCAACAGATACTATATAAAACTCACACTGGAGGAAATATATAAGAAAGCGGCAAAGAAACCAGAATTCGATCAAAAACAAGCTAAAATACTTGGTTTACACAAAATATAATCCTAGATATACACAGAAAGGTTATTCTATGGAAACAATTAAAGCAATATTGAAATAACGCACCTTTAAAAACTGAATATAGGATAAGAAGGAATTGCATTACAACGAAAATAAGAAATGCAAAAAAGAAGCTACTGCTACACAGACAAATTAACCTCTGCAGAAAATAACACGAAACAAACCTGGCATCTGATCAACGAGATGCTAGATTGTGATCCCAAATTCCACTGGGTCTGAAACCATAAAACACAGCTTCATGAAAGGCTACCAGGAGTGCACCGGCATCATTTGCAATGTGTGCGAAGCACACAGGCACCAAAGAATACATTTCGTATTTTATTTTTATTCAGTGATATGTTTTTATAAAGTGACTTTTTATTGGAGGCGGGTTTTATTGTGTGCAAAATTTTTATTAATTTTGCACACAAGTGCCGGACACTACTGTACGTCGACAGATTCGACACCTTTCGACACTTCTGTGTATGTCAGAAGAAGGAAAATCCATTCCAATAATAAGGTAATCAATCCGTTTGGTAGGATGAGTTGTTTACTATTACGCATCAGAAAATTACTTTTCTTTTATGAACATTGTAGTTTTTAAAGTGGTAACTATTTTGCTTGTATAACAGTTGGAAAATTTTACGTGATTATGCGTGTTGGTAACCAATTCGTACATCCTTTATTTCTTTCTCCCCTTCAGCATGAATTGACTCTTCTTTGCACGTTGCCAGACTAGGGTTTGGATAAGTGGTTGGACAGTAAATGACTTTCACCAATACTTTGTAGACTCCATCCAAGAACTACAGAGAAATATCCCACCAATCAGAAAATGCGATCCCCCACTTGGACCACAATCAAAACAGATATTACGGTTCTCAACCATAAAAGAAGCAGAACTTCTCTAATACATCAAATCAAACCAAACAAAGGCCTGGAATTGATGGTATAAGACCAAAGGATATCAAGCATCATGCAACTAGCCTAGGCCACATTCTACTAAAATGAATAAATCAAATATTTAAAACAGGTCAAATACCAAGTATGTGAAACACTGCAAGAATTGTGCCCATATACAAACATGGAAAAAGAAATTTAATCAGCAATTACAATCCCAGTTGTCAGGCAGTTTCCACATGCCTGACAACACTAATATATGAAGATATGCTATAACAACGTATGCGTTCAGTGCGCACTACAAACTAAATAGATTAATATCATTACAGCACAAAATAACAAAACTGATCTTTTAGGAACAAAGAGACAACACCCGTTTTATGTACACTGCAATGTTACAACATGAAATACTAACAGCAAAACATCATTTCAATGCACTACAATACAGACAGAAATACACACCGTTTAAGAAGACTTCAGACGATTAATTATATCACATATAAATATAATAATCACTACAGAAAGGCAATGCCAAGCTTCTACTTCCCAGACATACTAAATAACCTAATTTTTGAATACACGAAGCTTGCAAAACTGCAATAACCTGAAAAGGGCCTTGAGAACATACTATGAACAAGGAATATGCACCAAACACACCTTAAACTTAATGAAATACAGTACATCAGTTCACGCGTCCGATATCCCAAATTATTTGGTGTGTGTGCACATGTATACTTGCGCGTGTGAATGAATTTCTCATCCTACGGCTGTAGTAAATATCAGACCTTTCAATCATCAGCGTGCGTCCATCACTACAGTCAAACCAATAAATTTTAACTCGATGTTGTCATCCTCAGATAAGTTTACTAAAAAGCTTCGAGGATGCAAATTGAGAATAACATCTCAATCAACAGAAAGAAAAAAAAATTAATTTCTTGCATTTAAGTGCTTTTTTTGCTTAAATACATTTAAGCAAAAATTGTAAAATATATATAATTTATTGTTATTGTATAAATACTGTAAACATGTAATGATTTGCAACACCACAACTATAAATTATGAGCCACAATAGCTATTATTAATATATTATACAAAAAAAAAAGGGAAAAAATTTGTATGAATGTCACTGAGAAAAAAAAACAAGAACAACATGTTTTGAAAACGCATAATATATCCTCGTAATTTAGTAATAAAAATTATTGAATTTTCTTTTTTAAATAGAAATCTAATGTGGAAAATGAACCATAATCTCCAACACTTAGTTGCAGTACTTTCTAAAATATCACAATATCTATTATACTAATTCTTGAACTCATTAAGAACGAAGCACTCGAAAATAAGTTACGGAAAGCACTTCATTCGTTCAGCATTCACCAAGAGAGGAATACAGACCTCACATTATTGTGATCCACACTCTTAATTTCCAGGAATGACCTCTAGTTCTCCCAACACAATCCCACTGGGTGAAAAACTTCCCTCCATCACTCTTATAAAAACCTTTTGTAGGATCAATGCAGGAAAAATATGCCAATGAAATATTTCTACCAGATCACCTCTTCTTAGCTTATCAACTAATGTCCATAATCCACAATCTCTTAATCTATCAAAGAAGGCATTCCTTACACCACTTACCAAATTGCTCACTCTGCTCTGAATCTTTTCTTGCCCTTCTTCATATGCAAGTAATTCAGGCTAATACATTTGAGCAGAGTAATCCAGATGTGAACTTATCAACTCCTTATAAGGAGGAATAATAACTATCTCTGTGCATGTTAGTGTGTTCTTCAATAACCAGTAATGCTACGAGCTAGTTTGGGCACCTTAACAATATGCCCTCTGAAATTCATCTCCCTATCTACTAACACCCCCAGTCTAGGTCCTTGTCAATCTCTTGGTGTACAATTCGATCAATTTTGCAGACAGCTTGTAATCTTTTAATCCCAAAATGCATAACTTGTATTGAACTGATATCCTTTATCCTTTTCTCACATTGCCAGCTTATTTAAATCCTCCTGCAAGCTCTGCACATCAGCTTGATTATTTAATGCCTTCTCCAGCTTGTAATCTTAATCAAACAACTGAGTATCTTTCTTCAAATCATTTCCTATATTGTTTATTTACAAATGGAACAATAATAGTCCATGCACAGAGCCTTGAAGCACACTGCTGGTTACTTGCTTCATCATGGACTTAGCTTCTCCATACACTACTTTAGGTGTCAGTAGATGACATTCTCATATCAACATCACCAGTTTAATATACATTTCAAGTTCCATGGGGGGTCTTACCAAAACCATTACCAAAATATCCAGCAGGATCACGTGTTGCCTTCTCCAACTTAGTTAGCTGTTACTCCATTAAAGAAAGTTAATAAATATCAGACAAAATTGAGTCTTTATTTTTAAGTGATTTATTTCAAAGATATTCTTACATGCAAAGTTTGGTAAGAAAATAATAGAAACAATTCTCGCCATTAAAAGCTTGATTTCTTTATTCTGTGAGATGTCGTTTGTTGCTGTTCCAGAAAAACTTATTCAGAGAAACTTCTCAGAAACCTTGATACTTAAAGCGAAACTAGTTCTGTGGGGATGTATAGGATATGATAACAGTAAATCAATAAAGATTAAAGCAATTGGTAGTCATGAAAACCAGTACATCTCATACCTCATGTCTCTGGTTTCAAGCTTTCCAACACTTGTTATTTGGAAATTGTCATCTCTTATCACCCAGAGAGTGTCCATCTGCCAAAACATTTGCCGCTAATGCAAACAGTCAAGCATATCGCAACCGATTCTTCTTGAAATTCCATTTCCCTAACCTTTTCATCATAGCTATCAGTGAGGAACAAGACATCGGTCCCTTTCCACTTCTAATACCCTGCATCGAATGATAGGTGTGCAAAGACGCACTTGCACATTCGGAGTTCTGATAATACAGCTTAACTAAAAGTGGTTTATCTTATAACGATAACATGCCTCACCTTAATAGAACGTTTAACTTTGGTAATAAATGTTAAATGCTTAAATTTTAACTTCAGTATTCACTACATCTGAAATTTACATACCTCACGGTTTAAATAGTGGCAGGCAGCAGCTCCGGGACCGCTACAGTGCCACCTGTTGGTGACAAAAGTAACTATTCTGGCAATAAAATTTTTCATTATTAAAAAACATCCCATGTCTTTCTGTGCATTTCTGTGAAAACCGCGTCGTGCTACTGTCTATACTTTTCGGATTATTGAATTTTTACTTTTTCTGTTACTTTTGGATCACCCGGTATATACTACTGCTGAATTTCTTTTTATACATGCAGCAAGCATTCGCCAGTTAGGACGTGAGGTGTACACATGTATCTGGCTCTAGGCTTGTAAATGATTGAATTATTTACTGCTAAACACCCCATGAATATTATTTCACATGGAGGTAAGTATATTCAAAATTAAAATGATGCCTTTACAATCAAAGAAGAATGTATGCATTGCTTTAAGTATTTATTTTCATTTTTTTATTTATATTTATTTTTTATGTCTTACCAAATTTTTTGTTCAATAATTTTTTTATTTCAGAATGTTACTCCTAAACCTGCATTTTAAATAACTTCTTCTTCTTCAGCTTCTCCCACTTAAGTGGGGTCACTGTTGATGATGAGTCTCCTCCACATCCTCCTGTCTTGGGCTGTCACTGCATCCAAGTTCTTCATCCTCAAGTCCTCTTCTACCAGCTCCCTCCATCTCTTCTTTGGTCATCCACGCTTCCTCCTTCCCTGCACATCCATCTGCATGACCCTTCTTCCCACATATTCGTCCTCCCTCCTCATCACATGACCAAACTATCTCAACCTTGCCTCCTGTATCTTTGCTCCTAAGTTCGGGACTTTCACTGTTCCCCTCACATAGTCATTTCTCAGACGATCCTTTATGGTCACAGTGCACATCCACCTAAGCATTCTCATCTCTGCTACTTCCATCCTGCTGATGTTATTTTTCCTCAGGGCCACAGTTTCTATAGCATACGTCATGAACCCTCACTACAATCCTATAGATTTGGCCTTTCAGAGAAACCTATATTTTAAATAACTACTCTAATTTCTACTGGTTTGAAAGTTTCAGTATTGAATATCTGTTACTTCATTTTATCATTAGATAAAACAATAAGCCAGTAATATTGTTGTACCTGCCAAGTTTTAGAAATTCTATTCTATATTTTCACCATGTAAAAACCGTTTACATCTATACAACAACAACAACAATAAAAAAAAAGAAGGTTCAGTAGTGTTAGTTTTTTTTGTTTTTTTTCTTAAAAAATTCCAAATATTATGACTTTTGCTGCTGCTGGAAATAACTTTTGTCTTAACAATAATCTCCTCAGCTGCAGGTAAAGTCTAAAAGATACTGCGAAAAAAGGCCACTTCTTTAGAGGTGACACTACAAAGTCTCAAGCAGTGTTGCATAATGCATCAGCAATTTTATTTTGTTTTCAATTCTTAACTAAATAGAAATACCTATATTTCTTTTATAGTTAGATACAATATTTATTTCAAAATTATTTTTTAATTTGTAGTAATCAAAATTTCAATTTTATTATCAGAATCTAATAAATTATTTGATGCAGTTCTTTAAGAAAGAAAGGAGAAGGACTGTGTAGCTCAGTGGAAGTGGCACTTGCGTCCTCTGCGCTTGGCTGCTTGAAGTTAGACCTAGGTTCTAGTCTAGTCGCTGACTGGAGGAACTTTTTCTAAGCCTATCTTCGACCGGTTCCCGAGTTAGTCGATCTCTGGCACAGGCAAGCGGGTTTTTCGTCCCGTAAACTCAAGAAAATCTACCATAGTACCAACATTATTTCAGACAGTGACATATCTTGTTAGGGTTAGGTACCAAGAGATGGCAGCACTTGTTTGCCAACCTCTTCATCGGTGGCTGCTATAATTAGTGATAGACATGGGTGATATTAGTGATAGGGAATAAAAGGAGTTTAGTTGATTTTTTTTTTGAGGAATATTTAAATTAAGAGACGATTTCTAACTTCACTTAGACCAACCACATCCAATTTAGTCCTCTCCATTTCTTTCAGAAGTGCTGAGCTTTTTTTTTTGGTGGGGGGGGGGGGGGGTAGAAAGGACCTGTTCTATTCCATGCTTGTGTTAAACAATTGTTTTAAAATAATTAATGGTCTGTATCCATGTGAATCTTCTATAATGTTTTGAGATTTTCGAAGGAATGTTTCCATTTCTTATTAACAGTTATATAGTCTATACAGTTTTTGATTTCATTGTTTGGTGATGTCCAGGTGTATTTTTTTGGCCTGTGGTAGGATAAGGTATTTGTGATAAACAGTCCATTTATTTTGCAAAAACTAATCAACTACTCTCCTCTTTCATTCATCCCTCCATGACCAAATTTCCTGATTACTTCTGCTTTATCTTCAGAGTACTGACCAATCTTTGCCTTAAAATCTCCCATTATAATCAAGATATCTCTTGTACTTGTTCGCCCGATTTCTTCTTGCACTTGTTCAAGAAATTGACTATATTCTGCCTCTTCATGTGATTGGTCTGGGAATAAATTTCTATTATTTTATGAATATTCCTCAAACTTTTGCTTGGATCTTACAGAGATGATTCTAGAGGAAATTGGTCTTACCTCAACTATTGCGTTTAGGAATCATTTTTTAACGATTAGTGCTACACCTTCTCTGTGATGGTTATCTTTCCTTCCTGAGTAAAATATGGTTGCATTTTTTATGTTGATTTTTCATTTGCCTGTTCAGTGGGTCTCTGCAACTCCCACTATTTCCCATTTGAACAGTTCGAATTCTCTCTCTATCAGTTTAATTTACCAGGTTTCTACAATGTTCTGATGTTGATGGTTGAAATATTATATATGCTGTTTGTGTTCCACATAGCTGTCTTCTCACCTATTCTATGTGGGCTTGAGTCAGGCACGTCAGCTCTCCCACATGCAGTAGCATTATTTCTGCATCTAATTCCTGGAGAATTCATCTTTAAAGATTGTAGGCAATTAATGCAGCCAGCTTGTTATTCCTCTGCTGCATACATGTTGGTCTGTGTGACCAACCAGTATGCAGAAAATTGTAGAGCGAATAGAAAATTATAGAGGGATAAAGTTATTAAATATAATCATGTAGTGATGCAATATTTATAATTAGACAATTAAACAATTCAACGATGACTTCTAAGGCTGGAACAGGCCACGCTAGGCCTAAATCCTTGATACGCATGATGATGACAATTGATAGAGAAAGGAATAGTATACAATAGGAAATTATTTATATGCTTTATAAACCTGGAAAAAGCATTTGATAGAATATTAATTCAAGATGTAATGGAAATATTGTAGAGAAGAAAAGTATCAGAAAACAATACAAATAATTAAAAAAAATATGATAACAATAGTTGTATAATAAAAACACATGGAAAAACAAGTAAAAAGATACAAATTAATAATGGCATTAGACAACGAGACTCCTTAAGTCCAAGAATATTCAATATAATAATGGATAAAATAATAAAAAACGTTAATAAAATACAAAATACAAGAGTGGAAATAAAAAAATAGAATAATAGGAACTATATGTTATGCAGATGATGTAAAATTAATTGTAGAAAATGAAACCCAGTTACAAATATTACTACATGCATTTAACCCTGCTGAGCTGAAGGATACATGCACAATGTTTACTATAAACATTCATACACAATGCAGTGTATAGCTTGGAGGTCATGAGTAGCTGTGCATTCATATGTTACGAGTGATATTCTGCACTGTTTTTTGCTGTCAGTTTGGGTTAATACATGTTATATAAAGGTTTGTGATATTCGAGAGTAAACGGTATCTGAGAGATAACGCAACCTCCGATGTCAGTATAGTATGAATTAGTTGTTGTTTTTTTATTCTTTCTTCGATAATTTTTAGATTGTAACTGAAAATAAATAAACCTTCATGTATTATTGAAAGAGAGCCAAAGGCTAATTTATCATACATGTCCTCTCATAGATGTGCTTTACATTTATGGAAAATACTTGTAGTTTTTTCCATAAATGTAAAGCAACTTGTAGTAAAAGTGGAGCTTACTCCACTTTTACCACAAGTTGCCCATAAGGTTGCTTACTTGCAATGGCGAAACGTTTACTTTCTATATATTCGGCAACTCTTGTAGTTTCTATATTTGGCTATGAAATAATGTTGGATTCAATATCCACTTAATTTTTACCATCATGTATTACATTTGCAGTGTTTTTTCTTTATGTTTTATTGCATTTTGGCACATACTAGTAATGAATGTATATCTCATATATATATACCATGACCTATGCTGCAATTTTTACCACCGAGAGCTAAGGAAAGTTAATAAAGCAGCAAAATTATATAACATGAAGATATCAAAAATTAAAACAAAATGTGTGATGATATCAAAAAAAAAAAAAAAAACACAAAGATGTAAATTAGAATTGGAAGGTACTATTATAGAACAAATAACACAATACAACTATTTAGGTATACAACTGAACAGGGAAGGAAGGCCATATCTAGAAGTCAGAGAACAAGTTGATAAAGCTGAAAGAATATCAGGATGCTTGAATGAAACAGTATAGAAAAATAAACATCTTAGAGTAGAGTAGACAAAAACCGGGACTTATAAAGCAGTAATCAGGCCTATTATGACTTATAATGCAGAAACAAGACCAGAACTACGAAACCAAGACCAATGTTAAACACAGGTGAAATTAATATATTAGGAAAAATAATAAACAAAACTATACTGGATAAAATAAAAAAATACAGATAAGAAAACAATGTGAAATAATACCAATCAACAATTGGCTTTCAACTCGAAGAATAAAATGGATGGAACATGTGCAGAGAAAAAGTGAAGAAAGAATAATAAAACAAGTCCACAGTTGGGAACCAAAGAATAAAAGAGGTACAGGAAGACCTAGAAAAAGATTAAAAGATACAATAAAAGAAGATGAAGTCTTGGCAGCAGCAGGTATTATATTATATGTAATGCGAAAAAGAAGATAATGACGTGTTGAACGAACCTAAGTCACGGACGAGCCTTGGCGACGCGAGTCTGTTATTCGTAGTTTTCTTCAATTACACCTGATTTTTTTATTTTGTTTTCTTTTTAACTATAACCCTTTCACTCTTCCAACATCAGCAAAAGAAACAAAGAAAAGTAGATTAGAGAAAAAATGCGAAATTATCACCAGCCATCATGTTGAATAGCACTGTTAAAGTTCTGAGAAATTTTCTCTTGCCAGTTCTACAGTTTGCACCATTTTAAAGGATAAAGAAAATATTTGAAATAGTAAAAAATGCGAAACATATGCCATCTAACATGGTTGCATAATAAAGAAACAGGTAGTATATTTCCTCATAAGAAAAAACTGTTAACTCCTTGAAAAGACACTCGAGTCGCCATCCTCCTCCTCTAGCAGAACTGTGCTTCATCTAATCCTTGGATGAGAACTTCTATTTCATCACCTCCTACCGGCAACGTCAGATCCGGTTGCCAACGGAGACGAGGTGCCCTCTCACGCAGTTATGCGTCCGCTGCGATCTCCAGTAGACTCCCGTGTTAACGAAGTGACCGTTTAGAACGAAAGAGTCCGATTATTGAAATGGAATAATTCAAAATGTGCTAACGAGTCCTAATTTTCTTTGGTTGCGCTGTCATAACTAAAAGTTGGGAAAATGCATGATATGCAAATTTTGAAGTTTAGTACGATTCCGTAGGTACACTGCTGTCAGCGCTGAATGACACATTTGCCTGAGACCACTGTTTAGTAGTGGAATGCATACCTTTCAGACAGGACTTGACCGCTGTGAGCTTGGTTGCCCTCTAAATTTTCATTTAATACATTGATAGGTCAGCTTTCTGTCTCCTGATTTTTTGTACTGAATTTCAGTCAGTTTTGCGCAGTAAAAATGATAGTAAAAATAAAAGAAAAACGCTAATTGTAACAAAAACTTTAAAATTAGAGTTCACGCACCTTATAAAAGTCTTATCACTGGCTATTTCCTCGCATACTTTGCAGTGTATCGCCATTTTCTAAGATTAGCACCTGCTATATACGCAGGTCAGAAGGTTATGCCAGTACTCGAGTTTGGAGTCCCTTTACATTGACTGTTAGGATACTATAAAGGGCACACAATTATATCACCTTGTAGGAAAGTTGATAAGGTACATGACACACTAAAATTTACTTACCAATTCGCAGTTAACCACACCTTGAGACTATGTTACAGCGAATTACTCACACTTCGCCACCTGGAGTTCAAAATGAGGAATTTGCTACACTACTGAAGCAAACTGCAACAAATGACATCGACTTCTTTATTCCACTGCTATGCGCGACACCTGTAGGAATTAAATTCAATCGGATGAAGAACAGTAATATAAAATTATATACAGTATATTATACATGTCGGTGAAGTGATTAACTTCGCAATCTTTGAAGTGTCGATATTTGTAGTGGAAGGTCTGGAAGAAATGGTAAAGAAAATAATTGCACTTTCATTTTTACTGTCTTCAGGATAGTTTGAAATTCCATCATTTGCCAGTGAATATCTAGTAGGTAGGCTGCAGAACAAGAAATCATTTCCTACATTACTCGAACCGTAGCGAAAGGGACGATCAAAATAAATTCGTCAAAACTCAGAGAACCAAAAGCAAACAATTGTGAGTTGTTTCTGCAAATTCTTTACATAAATAATCCTTACATAATTGGCGATTACAGTATCAGTATTATTCAAGATGCCATGAAATTCACGCCATGCGTACAAGCAAGAAATCACATCTGCTTATTTAGTACATTGTTATGCAAAATATTTATGCAATGGACCAAAAGCCAAAGAAATGCGATATTACTGCGGATCTCAAATATTCTTCCACAAAAGTACGGCATTTCAAAATCCCCATAAAAACAAATAAAAAAATCCAAACCATATCATAAAAGAACACCAAAAAAGCAAATAACCCAATACTAATTCATACAAAAAAAATTTTTCCTCACCAAATATCGAATGTCTAAAAAGCAGTATAAATGATGTGCAGCGTCGTCTACGGTAATGGAAATTAGAATAACTCTTCCTGTGAAAATCACATTTGGCAAACTACTCATTGCACAGGTCTTTTTGCTCTGAGAGTTGCAATTTTGCATTTACCAGAACCAACATACCATGCTACACTGTAAATCCTTGAATATCAACTAATTGAACTGCATTGGCTCAAAATTTCTCTACCAAATCAACCTGCACTTTTCATGTGATCAGTTAATGCCCTGCAAACTCCATCAAACACTGTAACCTCTTCAGCTATCTTTGTCTGAAATTGAACTTTCTGCAGTCGATATATTATAATAGTAAGGTCAACCTTCTCAGGGAATTCAAAGTCCAATTGGTTCCACTTCTCCAGTTTCATCGATCAATCAGGAATGTTGAGCTGTTTGTCATCAGCAATGTCCTATCTGAGATCGTAAATCTTCCTACCAGAATATCTGACAATCCCCTCCAATTTGCAAACACACTTGATCTCATTGTAACAAGCTCCCCCTTTCAGGTATACTGTGGTTTTCAGTTTTCTTCTTGATAACTAAGTAACACAATTGTGCCATCTAGGAGGATCTTAGTGGATTATATTCCTACGTCCGATTTTCCGTCTATTGCTTCAGTTCTGATCCAAATCCCTGTGCTAATAACACAAATCATCTTAAGAGGAATGGACGTTTTCATCTCTTATTCTACTCGAAATTTTCAGCCAGCATTAAAGACATGTTCTCAAAAAAATTACATCAGAGCTGTAAAAGAAAAATACCTCTGCATATGATGGTTGGTGAAGGCAAAATTTTCTGTCGACCACTCTTCCTGTTCTAAACCATGCAACAGTCATAAAAAAAAGTCATCACCAAATCGAAGTCAGAGTTTGAAAGGGCCAAATTCTGTAAACTCACCTGTGCCCAAATGCCACTCGGTCATTCCGCTCCATTTCCAAGGCCATTGGCAGCAATGTTTGCCACCCAGGTTCCTATCACTCCCATATCCTGATGGTACAGAAGATTTTTCACATAAAGACAATGCCAACTTACTGAAATCACTCTTCTCTTCCAATTCCTGCACTAACGATCCGGAGAAAGGTCACTTACTTCCAAGAACATAGGCGCTCTTCATGACTTCCAGGAAATTTCCAACAAAAAAAAAAAAATCCGAAGAATCCTTAATAACCTGAATAGGAACAAAACATCTGATCTTGGCACTATCCCACCTATTATGCTAAAATTTATACCCCAGAACTAACACCCATCCACTTTAATCTATCCTATTCAGCGCTCATCTACCTTGCAACATAAAAACAGGTTCACATCCTGCCCATCCCAAAGAAAAATGATAAAAGCCAACCAACGAAATGCAATGCAATGCAATTAGTCTCACTTCTACTGTCTCCGTAAAAATGAAGGTTATCAACACAACTCTTTAACCATCTAGAGACATATCAACTAATCATGGCCAATAACTATGGCCTTTAAAATGCCATATTTTAAAGGCATTTCATCTGGTATGATTAAGGAGCCTGCCTAACTCACTCTGCAACTGGATCACTAAGCTTCCCACTGGTTGCTCACAGAATATCATAGTGGACGGTTTATGTTCCCAAGCAATCTAGGATTACCCTCGGTTCTGTTCTTTTCCCCTTTCTCTTTGTATATAACTGATCTGCTCTTTTCCAATCCCATCCATTTCTCTGCAGTTGACAGTACACGCCATTCCTCCTTTTCATTCGACAAGCCTTGTAGTACTAAAGTTTTAGAATCCTCATTGTCATGACTAGTGACCTGAACTCGGTTCCCCTAGCTTTACCAATGGAGCATGGACAACATTGTAAGTGTCAACGCCACAAAAACTCAGATCTGTATGATCTCTCACAAGAAAGAACTCGCATTCCTTTCCTCTTACCTTCAGTAATATTGAAATATCTAAACATGATCAGATTTCTCTTCTTGCACTGATCTGTAAGTTCGATCTCTCCTGGCACAACCACATTTCAATATATTATCTGCATCCTCCAAAATACTTGCATTTTTTCGCAAAAGACACTACTTTAGATCTCCACAGACCCCCACTCTATACAAATACAAAATCCAGTCAGACACGGAATATTGCTTCTATATTTGGAGTGGTACACCAAGGTCCTTTCTAACATTGCTCGATTCTATTCAGAAAAGGTAACTCTAACTAATTAATGATCATTTATCGAATACCTACTTCAATACCTCTTTCATGTATGTTCAGTTTCTGCCTTCTGCCTCTTCTACAGATACTTTCATGCACTGTGTAATGCTGAATTGGCACTAATATTCCTCCAGCCTACTTCAAAATCATTATAACAATGGCAACTGCTAACAAATTATAAAGACTATCATGACACTCACCAAAACAACTTCACTTCCTCTTCTTTTATTCCATCTGCTTCTGTTTTTTGGAAAAATCCACTGTGATTTCCCCAAAGATTAAAACGTCAGCTGCTCAAGCAACATGTAATCATATTCCTTCTTTCTGCTATTCCTCTTGCCCACACATGACACTGTGCTGCATGTCTTGTGGCCATTCGTTTCTGGATCACATATAAAAAATTGTATTGGATTCAAATTTAATTGGTGGCTCTCATTGGCAACCACTTCAATCATCCGATTCCACTCATTCACCACTCTAATAGCAAACATTCTGAAACTCACATCCTTACTAACTACACTGTTACTGAATTTCCAATGGTGATCTCTTGCTCCTCTCTCAAGAATTTCTTCAACAAACCTGAAAGCACCTTGAGAGAAAATGCCATTGAATGCTCTCAACCTCTTCTACATCCTGGAAAACCCACTGACCAAATTCGAGCACAAAATTCAAGATTTGGATGCATCAAAACTTTATAAAGGGGATGGAAGCTACTTCACTACTAGGTAGCATACTTTGAAGCAACCAATTGATCTAATGTGCGGTTTTGCCAATTTTTGTAAAAGGATCTGTGAAATTCGGAGCCATGTCAGCCATGATCTCCATATCCTCATCTAATTGATGAGAATATAGAGATCGTAACTGCCTCTGATTTACTTTTATCCAACATACCTCTTTCTTTCTCACTCCTTTCTCCAGATATATGAACAAAAAAATTTTTTCTCGTTACTAACAGTAGTTGTCTTCTAATAACAAAGAAGATTTTCTCTTATAATTTTCCTGCAATACAAGGTAGTTATTCAACATTAATGAGATATCTTTAATTTTTCAGTGCAATGGCATTCACATTAGCATCGCAGGAGTAATTTTGGTCATGCAATGAAATGTTAACTTTTATTCACTTTCCGTTTCATAGACGAAGAGAATGTTTCTATATTTCACCTACCTGCATCAAGTTCGTTCTTTTCCTTACTGGAATACAACACAGAAATGAGCCCTACTTCTTTCACGAAAGAAAGTGCATATTTAAGTTATCACTACTCGTTGTATCCCATTTGAAAAATAATATTATCAAAGAACAGGATCATTTATTTTTGAAGAGTATGCATTCAAATTTTATTGACTTACTGAATTCCATTATTTAGGGAGTTGAACAAAGGAGAGCGACAAAGTCTGTTCCTTTTATTGAACATGTCTAACACGTTCTTGGATTCAAAAGGCACCGATTATGGATTCGATATTTCTATCTTTAGTGTGACATTTAGTAAATAGAAATAAAGTACATCGGATGTAAATTCCACTTTCTAATGTATTTTCACAATGCCGGTCATTCATTGTATCGCACTTTTTGCCGAAATTCTGATATTTCCTGTCGGAATGAAGAAAAACTGCGTAAATAAATAAGCCAGGTAATCTGGTTGATGAATAAGGTATCATTTGAAATCATCCAGTTGAATTGTTTTCTATGTTTAAACAAAATTGCGCACCGATATTTTGAAATTATTATCATTATTATTATTAAGAAATTAGCTAACGCCTTTTTATTCCCGTACAGGGGGAACAGGCGAGGCCGTTTTAGTCCAATCTAACTTTTTGGAGACTGAGTGGGCAGTTCAAACTCCACTGGCAGCCAACCAGAGATAACTGGCCAAGGCTATCACTAATTAAGCGGAACGTAGTGAAGAGAGATGGTTCAACAAGTGCCTCCATCTCGTGGTCCCTAACCCTATCACAATATATTTAATGTCTGAAATGTGGGTTCTACGGTCGATTTTCTTGAGTTTACAGGACAAAAAAATCCGATTGCCTCTGCCAGAGATCGACTAACTCGGGCACCGGTCGAAAAAAGGCTAAGAAAAATTTCCTCTAGTCGCAGACTAGATTCGAATTCAATCGTCCTTCGTGCGGTGAAGCGCCGTGGTGTACAAACATGCCTTGGCAAGCCCCACACAGGGTTTGTCGCTGCTCCCCTGCTTTTTTGACTTTAAAGTGGTTCTAATTCCTGTTTTTTAATTTAAAAGGGTTGCACAGTAATTCTACCTGTCACGCTAAAGACGGTAATATATAAATAATCGAAATTGCCTTTGTAGTATCCAAATTTTGAATGGTGAAAATTGCACGCAGTGTAGACCATGGTCACTCACGAGCGAAGGACAAAGCTACAGTTTCTCAAGGGAAGAAATGTCATTCATGAAGTGCAACAAGTACCCGCAGGATCTATCTTCCAACGGAAATGACATAACCTGTGTGAAATGCGTTAGGGATCTTCACTTTACATGTTCCGGTCCTTCAGAAACAACCTAACAACGTAAATCGTAAGCAAAACGAGAGGAATGGAAGTGCCTATACTATGAAGAGAACAAAGAAACCGTGCCACCTAAGATGGTGGCACGATATTCCTGAAACTGCACCTACACAAAACTTTACATACGGATATATAAAGTTAGGTTTACCAAATACAATCCCCATACGGCATATCGACACTACGGCCATAAATCTGATTTCCAGAATTGTAAAAAACAAGACTTTCTACTACAAGCATCAGTCATAGTTAGTCTTAAAAGCAAATTCATAAGAGACAATCTCATAAAAACCAGCAGACTGAAAAAACAGATGTCAAGGACTTGAACGAATTGGAAAACAATACACCAATCTTCCTACTTGGGTATTTAACACTAGTCAACCAAAATCTGTTCTACCAAGCCAGAAAAGCAAAAACAGAAAAAAATTATCAATTTTTTTGGATCAGAGAAAGCAAGATATTCTTGAAGAAGTTACAAACTTCAAAGTAGATACAAGTCAAAAGCTCAGAAGACAGAGACACGCTGCCACAGTAAAACAGTAAGTCTCTAATTATATCAAAAAGAAGACCTCAACAGAACAAATATGAATGTGAACCATCAAACAGATGTAATAACACCAGAATACATCAGCTATTGTAGTTTTGACTCGCTCGATACATGGAAACAACACAGAATACAAAAGTAAAGTCTCTCCAACCTGCATATTAATATCCAAAGTATTAGAAAACATTGGTTAATGCTACAAGCTTATCTAAATAATTACGGTGTTATGACTAATGACGAAGCAACTGCTTTTCAAATTACAGACTTTCAACAACATAGATTCTATCACCAAAAAAGAGTGGGTGGAATATTAATATTTATCGAACACAAATGAATAGCAAATGAAACTGTTTATCAGTTTGAGCATGCTGAAATCCTTTACATTGAAATAATTAATGCGGCCAATCGACAACGCCACTCTATAATAAATACTATTCACAGACCACCAAACTTAAACGTGATAAATTTCTGTAAGAACTCATGTGCTGGCTTTCACAGAGAGATTATGCTGAACTGAATACCCTATGATAATTATAAACATAAATATCTCATCTCCTCTAATCTTCCTTTTACTTCATTTACCTTGCGGTGTCTAGGGTTAGTTAATCATCGGACCTCCAACCGTTCACAGGATAAGTGGTCAGCCCTACGCCCCGGTGTATCCTATGTCCGCAGTGTTCAGTTCTGAAGGCCGGTTTGCCTGCTTTGTGGGATCAAAGCTGGCAAATCAAAGCTTACACTTCGGAAGCGGTTTTTCTTCACAATATTCTTCAATCTTCTCTCATTTCTTGAAGTACTCATTACCTTTCGACCTCTATTACAGCGATTATTTTACAAACTCCGATTTTAGAATAATATCTCAATATTTTACTTAATGCTTGCTTGATAACATTTCAGTTCCTTAGCTATAAACTGTTCAGTTTAGTCTTCTTTGTAGAGACACCATATGAAACTTCTTAGCTTCCGATATGTCACTCGTTTTCGATCCCTGAATAGCAAACGATTAACTGAATACCGTGTGCAAACCATTCCACACACGGAAGTCAGTTCTACATCCATTGAAATATATGCTATTCCTATGCTCTCCTCAAAATCGATAAGAAAAATTTGGAATATTCAAATATTTTGTACCACGTTAAAAATTTTGTAAATGTTTTAAAATAACAGATTTTTTTTAAAATTTATATTACATTTTTATGTGTCTACATGGTTATATAATCTTCAGAGTACATATATTTAGATGCAGCTAATTGATATTTATTTACATATTAAATACGCACCTGAATGCGTTTGGTATCACGAGCCTAGAAAAAGTAATAACTGGTATGAGACCTAACACAGAGATTCAGGGAAACTAAATTATAAAGGGAGGAATGGTGTGAATGTAAGTCTAAGAGCGACAATGTTACATTCAGCTAACGCCTTTTTATTCCCGTATACGGGGAGTAGGCGAGGCCATTTAGCCCTATCTAACTTTTGGAGACTGAGTGGGCAGTTCAATCTCCACTGGTACCAATCAGAGATAGATGGCCCAAGGCTATCACTAATTAAGCGGTACTCAGTGAAGAGAGACGGCTCAAATGTGCCGCCATGTCGTGGTCCCTAACCCTAACACAATATATTTTAATGTCTGAAATAATGTGGGTTCTACGGTCGATTTTCTTGAGTTTACAGGACGAAAAACCCGAGTTTCCGGGAGGAAAAACCTGCTTGCCCGTGCCAGAGATCGACTAACTCGGGAACCGGTCGAAAAAAGGCTTAGAAAAATTTCCTCTAGTCGCCGACTAGACTCGAAACCAAGTCTTCCTTCGTGCGGCCAAGGGCCGTGGTTGGCAAACGCCACATCCACTGAGCTACACAGGCTCGACAATGTTACATTATGACAATGTTACATAATTTTGCTAATGACGAGAATGGGCTTCGTCGTGGCAATGTTGATGAGGTGAGAACGATTTCGGGTTCGTGTTCGTCCAGTTCAGACCCATCAAATGTGTGCAAAGATGTCTACACGTGTAAGGCATTAGAGAAGAATAGAGATCTGCAAGTTGTCCAACTGTGTCAGGTCGACTGCAGACAATACAATACAAAAGAACAAACAGGTAGATTATTATGTATGTACACGAATACTAGGAGTATCAGAAACAAAGGGATAGAGTTCGTTGCCTTAGTCAATATTTTGCGACTTCAGATGGAACCCAGTTATCAGTGAGACCTGGTTATCAGAATCAGACCTACTAACTGGTATTGAGTGTGAAAGGTACAGTATTTTTAGGAAGGATTAAGAGGATGGGTGTGTGCTGCTAATGATATCAGATGACTTGAATCCAGATAGGCGAGATGTAACTGTAGTAATACTACAACTGTAGTGCTATTACTAACAATATTTCATGTGGCAGTGAATATGAAGCCATCTGGCGTGAGGTGGAATCTAACAAGATCAATTACATAGTGTAGTGATGTTGCAGACCTGGTGGATCGGTTTCTTGTGATGGTGAAATACATCACCAAACAGACAAGATAAGAGCAAAAAGAGTAATCATAATGGGAGACTTTAATTATCCAAATATTGATGGGGTAGCAGTAGAATCTCATGAGAAGAATGGAAATGCATTTATTGAGCTGTTGTGGGACAATTTCCTTACGCAGCATGTGACAGAAGAAACTCGAAAGAAAAGAATGTTAGATTTGATTATAGTGTCAGAGGGCGTATAACTTAAAGACGTAACTATGTTGTCTCCGGTTTGTGAGAGTGATCATGCAGTACTCACTTGGGAAGTGACTAAGTTTATGAATTCAGAAAAGGTTACATGCTGAACTACACAGCAGGAAATTATGATAAACTGAGCAGTATACTGAGTTCAGTGGAATGGTATCAGTTGCTGGAATCAAAGCAATACTTAAGTGATGCGATATCAGAATGTCCCCAATAGTAGTACAGGGGCCACTAATGACCAGATCAAGAAAAGAAATCGTGGTGGTGTCCTCTTCATAAAGCATTAGTGTATTGTTTAATTTTCGGAATCACGCGAAAACGAAGCAATTAGGAGAGTTTTCGGATGACAAGCTATCAGGATTTTGATCCTTATCGTTTCAACTACCTACTGAATAAATGGTTTAAGATGTCATCTATAAATTATCTACAAGAAATATTTCACTTTCAAATTAACAAACTATCTTCAGTGGCTTGAAAAAGTTTTTGCAAGGTAGGATGCAAACCATTGATTTATTCAAAATAATACGAGTCGCATGAAGTTAAATCGCTAATAGCGCTATGCTTTCACGGAGGTTAAAGTTAATCGTAAAATAAATTGCATATAGAAATATTTAATTAATAATATCATACTAAACAGATCAGTAGACAACTGTAGTATCCAGATGGTTTATGTCTTTGTAAATATCATTGTTGGCCTTGAAAAAATAATGTGTTAATCATTTTGACAGGGATCGACAGTCATTCCGATTCAAGTTAGGGCGGTGAAGTAAGGTACTCTTTAAATAGGCGTTTCAATTTATACCGACATCTCTGTGAAAGGCGTTTTTCACCAGAGACCGTTGTGGTCTGCCTCTATTCCGTGTTCCGCTAATTCAGACTTATCGGATTTGTTGTGAAGAATATAAGACTCATGTTCTTGTATTCGTTTTTTTTTCTATTGAACGTTCGGTTTGCTCAAAATAAGAAAGATGGCAGTCAAATAAAACTTGGTATACACAAGGAAGAGGCCTAGTTCAGCATTTATCTTTAGAAAATGGGAAATACCTGGATAGTATATTAATAGGAATATAAGGTAGCTACTAACTTACAAAAATGATGAAAAACAAATCTAAGGTATTTTATTTCCTTAAAGGGAGTAGGAAGTGCTCAAACGGTTTAGTCGAGGATGGCTTCGAAAAAAGTGCCTCCAGTTGGGAAAGAGAATCGAATTATTTTTTCGACTGCTTTTTTTAATGGATGAACATTTCTCGCCAGTACCAACTTGTACACGGAGATGACCTGTCTACACTTCGTACAAATGACAAAGATATAAATCCGTCACTTGAAAAATTCTCAGACATACGGTTCACTGCGTTCTGAAAATAAATTTTAAAATTCATTATACCACAGCTTTAGACATGTTATCATCAGGTAGGTTAATACCCTAACAGTAGGTAAGTATATCCGACCTGGTTGGGCGAGTGGTTAAGCATATCCACTCTCCAGCCAAAAGTCTGCAGGTTCGAATCCTGCCTTGGGCATGGATGTTTGTGATTGTCTGTAAAAATAAAATAGCGGTTGTGTTCGGCAATAGATGGCGGTGTAGATGATGAAGGTTGGTGGAGTAGTCAGAAGGAGTTCCGGAGTGATGTCCTCCCTCGATGAGTCATTGGACTCCCTGGAGGTGTAATATAATATGTTGCTATCTGAAATAATGTGGGTACTTCGGTCGATTTTCTTTAGTATACAGGACAAAAACCCGAGTTTCCGAGAGAAAAAAACCCTGCTTGCCCGTGCCAGAGATCGATAAACTCGATAATTGGTCGAAGATAGGCTTAGAAGACGTTCCTTCCATCGATGACTAGACTTGAACCTAAGTCTAACTTCGAGTGACCAAGCCGAAGAGGACGCAACTGCCACTTCCCCTCTGCTACACAGACCATAAATGTAGTATAAATTATAAGAAAATTATTTGAAATCAGTCACAATATTAGAAGAATTTTTAACGTGCTTAAAAACATCAGAATAATGCAAAAAAAAAAAAAAAAAAATCACACAAATTACAAAGGGAAACATGATAAATAGAACTTTATTGCCTCATCTTTAGCTTTTATGATCGTTCATAAATGGTTGGGTATATTATTTTCTAGCAGTTGTCCTTTTTTGTTTTTTTCTTTAATCAAACGATGCCCATGTGTTCTGCAGACAAGAAACTGGTTCATTTTCGTCTCTTGGGGATACTTCTTGAAGACGTTTCCTCGTAATTCCCCACAAAATCTCACTGGGGTTTAAATCTGGTAAGTTTGCTGGCCATTAATTTGCCTTTCTTTGAAGGAATCTACAGGCACGATTGGAAGTGTTACAAGAAGCTGAATCTTGCTGAAAAAGGAAATCGCCACCATATAAATTTTTGAGCGCTGTTCTGGCATCAGATTTAATTAATCGTGATTTCCTTTTCAGCAAGATGATTCACACACTTACCTCTTTCGTACACAATACACAGCCTAACTGGACCCTTTGCTGTCATACATGTCCATACCATGAACGGAGGTTTAAATTTCACCGAATGTTTCATGCATTCTTTATCAAATGCTTCTTGCTTACGATGCCTATCAGGTATCCTTTGATGGCCACGGCACACATTGTGCATGTGTATCCCATTTTATAGTATATTATAAATAGTATATTATAAAGTTTTAAGTGTAATTTTGCTGTATTTTACAGTGCACCACATCCTTTACCCAAAGCACGAAAGATATCATGAATTTCTTACATAGTTCTGTGCAACCTTGCTGTTTCAGTGTTAACTTGAGCAGCATCAGCGATCACCTAATTTAATGTGCGCTGCGCATATCTCTTAATGCTCCCATGTTCGCATCGTTATCGTATTCTTGTTTCCACTAATTTTTAAAAGCTAAATCTTTTAGTCTAAGAGGTAATCTTCAGACTTTCCGAAATCTAGTTAGCTGTTTTTTGTTTCTTTTTTTCTAGTTTTTTTTCCGCTTTTCTTTATTTTATTTGAAGCTCAGTATAATTTTTTTTTGTCTCCATTATGCCCAAAAATATATTTTAAAGTAAAAAACCTATTGAACAAAAACTTATATAAAAATAAATGCTTAAAGTAACGCATAAATTCTCTTTTGATTTGTAAAGCCATAAGTTAAATTTTGAATCTACTTACCTCAGTGTGAATTAACTACACATTCACTGTGTTTAGCAATCAAAAATTCGACTATTGACAAAACCACGTGAAGTCTATTCCTCAACGAACGCCTAAATGTCCCTGCGTAATGTAGATTAAGCCAGATGCACGTATGCGCCTCAGGTCCTAACTAATGAATGCATGCTACATGTAAGAAAGAAAGTCGACAGCGTAAGGATCCCCCTGCACAAGCTCTGGACTCATCCATTGCCTCCACCAACTCTATACTATACATAATGAAAAAACTTGCAGTGTTTGCCAAATGTTATTAAAATTGCCAGTATTCCATACGATCTGTTTAGTGCATATCCACATTTAATAAACGCTAATATTAAAACACGTTATTTTATTTTCTATTCACTTCAGCAGCCCCTGAAGGCGATGCGATGCATTGTCTGCTTACCGTGTTATGCCGACCCTACACACACACACACACACAAAATTTCAACGCATGAAATTTGTTTCTATATAAAATAAAATTGAAACAAATACCTTTTGACAGTCCTCTTGACCCTACAAAGTCTTTGCTTACATCATCGCCCTCTAGCTGCCTTTTGCTTAGAAGTCATAAAGAGCTTCGTCTTAGGCACACGAGATTTAAAATCTAATTTCTGAATTTGTCCCAACATCGTGCATTTAGACACCTTCACACCTAGTTCTTTCCATCTCCTATGAAAATACCTTACTTCAGAAACGGTTTTTCCTCGCCATTCTTCAATCACTGCTCATCTCTTGATGTACTTATCGCCTTTCAATTGCTTCACAGCAGTCGAAAGTTAATAACTAACATTTGAAATTTCGTTATTACTTATAGTAATAACTAAATGTGATAACGAACGGTTTGAAAACGCCGATGATTAAAATACTGTTTCAATTCTCTACTCATGCTCGCATGACAAGATATCAATTCCTTAGCTAAAATCCATGGAGTTTGGCCTTTGTTTAGACAGCGAACGAAACTTCTTAGCTTCCTATATATCACGCGTTCAACCCATGTTTAGCAAATGATTAATTGAAATCCAGGCGCAAACGTTTCCTCACACACGTGTCGGTCCGGTAACTACTGAAATGTATGTTATTTCTATGCTCTCGTCAAAACTGATCGAAGAAATCTGGAAAGTAATATTTTGAATCACATTAAAAATTATTCTAATTTTTTAAATGTTTTCAAATAACCATTTTCTTGTAATTTAAATTACACTTATATATAATTTAAATGGTTATATAATCGCCAAGGTAAGTAGATTTAGACGATGCTAATTCATATTTTGCAATAAGTATTCTTTGCTATAAATTAGAATTGAAAATCATTCAACACATTTTCTTTGATTGTTCTATTTTTTTTTTTTTTATTAGGAGGTGTGGAATCTGTGGGTGGCTTTTAAGTAGTGACTGTTATTTAAATATAAAGAGCTAATAAGCTTCATTTCGGCGATATAAACAATATTTTAAATTAAGGCGATATAAAATCCACATTGTTTTAAAACCGAATAAGAAACTCAAAGATTGGAATCAGAGAGTTTCATGCCGAATATAGTAAACCAAAAAATATCGGCGATCACTAGCGTGAGCTAATGCAAGGGACCCTAGTACAATACCGGACAACTCGTTGCAAAGGTGGGAAAGTTCAGATCGCTATTCCTAGGTATTTTCCATAATGTAAAAACACATTTCCTAGGAAATGTATGCTGTTATTACATTATGGAGGGAGGTCACTACCCAGACCGGTTTCAGCCTTTTTTGAGGCTTCATCAGTGAGTAGCTAGACCATATTCTAGCTATACTTTATAGTTTACTATATTCGGCATGAAACTCTCTGATTCCAATCTTTGAGTTTCTTATTCGGTTTTAAAACAATCGATCTGAACTTCCCCACCTTTGCAACGAGTTGTCCGGTATTGTACTAGGGTCACTTGCATTAGCTCACGCTAGTGATCGCCGATACTTTATAGTTTACTTATTCGGTTTTATTATTAGTTATTCTTATTATTAGTTACTTTTTATTAGTTATTCTTATTCGGTTTTAAAACAATCTGGATTTTATATCCCCTTAATTTAAAATATTGTTTATATCGCCGAAATGAAGCTTATTAGCTCTTTATATTTAAGTAACTTAATGGTTGCACCTCTTTGGAAACTCGTATAGCAGAGTATATAAGTTCTTTTCGCTATACACTTTGGTATTATGGTCTTGCTACTCACTGATGAAGCCTCAAAAAAGGCTGAAACCAGTGGGGGCTATTATGAGTCCGCTCTCTTAAGGTTTTTGCCTTAAGGGAACAATTTGAGTCTCCGGGGAAAGTGTTCTCAGGCACGGCCCGCTGAGGGGTTTTGTCGGTGAATGCTTTTCTTCGGAATTTGAGCGGTTCTGCTCGGTGGTGGCGTGTGGGTGGAAGGCCATCACTGAGTGGAGCCAGCGCTGAGATGGACGGTCTTTCGCCCACGATTGAGTGGCCTAGGGATCGTCCGAATTTTTAGAGACGGCTTTACTTATTCATAAGGCTGAAACCGGTCTGGGTAGTGACCTCCCTCCATAATGTAATAACAGCATACATTTCCTAGTGTCGTGACGTTCTATTTTCATGTTATGTTCTAAATCCGCCATCTTGGTTCAAGTCACTCTTATCAATATAACAACTAATTGCAAATTGATCACCGATCCAAAAGTAGGGAAATTTATAATTATACTGCGCCACCCTATTTTTAGATTAGTCTATATAAAATAGTAGGATCAATTCTTAATTTAGCAGTCTCCTCATTTATTTAGGCCGAATTATTTACTATTCCACTTGGGGTTCCTGCATGATTCGAATATTTATGAACGGTGCAATAAAAAGGAATTCAGGCAAACACAATATTTAGATTAACAAAATAAAACATTTAATATATGATATATATAACAAATACACGAATTCTGCTTTAAAATGAAACAATACAATCAACTTAATACATCTTGCTAAGTCACTCATGCCAATTCAATGTTCTAAACTTTCACATACAATTCACAGCTTCAAAATCACAAGCTTTCTTAACTCAAGTTAATAAAACGAAACTTCTTATTTAATCAGTCTCCACATAACTCTCAGCTGTACTTAATGTTTAAATTCACAGGAAGCACTAATCAAGGTAGACAATATTCCAAGCAATCTTATTTCGGACTTTGAACTTCGAAGATATGTTAATGTTAGAATAAACAAACAAGTATGACTACTCTTACCAGATACAATCTTCAATACATCAATTAATTGTGAGCACACTTATGAATTAACTTATTTACGTTAGCGGAACACATTAATAAAAATTCTCCAACGATTTAACTGAACTACTGTTAATTGCGCTTCACTACTCAAAAAAAAAAAAAAAAACACATCAATAAGGCACTGATATCTTTCCTTGTTTACTTTTCTCAAACTAGTTAATTTCAATATAATTCTTCTCAGGGCAACATAGAATTAAGACGTAATCCTAGATTAACTGGAACTAATCAGAATTTTCCATTGAATGTCCAGTTCTTTATTTATCCGGTTACGGCATTAATTTTCTTTTACAACACAGCTGACTTCACTTGCAGCTAAGTATATGATTTACTATGTTTTGGCTCACTTCTAAACACTATTCTCATGAATTTCTGCCCTAGAGAACTTATAATTTTCTTCCACTTCCTTTGCTTGTATCCTACCTTCCTTCCCACTCCGCAAAAACTTCCTCTCTTCTCTCTAATTAAAAATCTTCTATTATTTTTCTTCTCCTTTTAGTCCGAAGGTCACGCACTCTTCGACTCGTGCTTGTTTATTTCATGCGTCTCCATGACAACAAATGAACGCAAACATCTCGCTAATGTAATACAATGCTCTACTACTACATGAGTGATTATATAACGTTAAATTTTCACAAATAAGAATAAACAGAATATTTGAGCTACTTAATCAGCTTTTTCATTACGTATACAATTAATTATATTAACACTTTTCATTACATCATATATATATTTTAGTTATTATAAATTCTGCACATATTATTGCTTAATAAATTAATAGTAGGTTAAGTTTAGAATAAATATTTAAATAGTAATCCTAAATTAAGGAATTATAAATAATTTTTATACAAATCATGATTAATACATAATAAGCAATGTTAAATGTGAATGAAAAAAATTAAATTACACAACATAGTTTCATTCACAATTTAACACTAGGAAATGTGTTTTTACATTATGGAAAATACCTAAGAATAGCGATCTGAACTTCCCCACCTTTGCAACGAGTTGTCCGGTATTGTACTACGTATTAGGGTCACTTGCATTAGCTCACGCTAGTGATCGCCGATACTTTATAGTTTACTATATTCGTCATGAAACTCTCTAATTCCAATCTTTGAGTTTCTTATTCGGTTTTAAAACAATGTGGATTTTATATCCCCTTAATTTAAAATAAAGTGACTTTTATGTTTATAACAATCACTACTTAATGTATTTGAGGAATGCAGTCCAGTATGTGACATGCTGATATGGTTTTTGGTTAGCATTGAAGTAGTGTTTTAACATCGCTGTGCAGAGCAACTGAGTTTTAACTTCAGTTGTTTGTGTTTTGGCTTTGCGGCCAGTATGACAGTGGCATTTTCATTTCCTTCCCATAATACCAGTTTTATTATTTTATAATGCAGTGATTGTAATATATATTAATAAATGAAATAATGGCTGAAATTTTAATAATTAACCCTAACTACACTTGGTATTTACAGTCGACTGAATATGTTTCCAAAATAGAAACAATATGAACTTTTCAAAACGTTCTCTTGAATCTCATCAGATACCTTTTGCTGATGTAAGTCATAATAATGACGAACACTTCTTCGAATGGCCCTTCTGCACCTCTATAAATAGGTTGGATCATGTACAAAATCTTTGGGTATGGTGTTGTCTCAAATGAAACTACACCATACAGGGAAGAAAAAATTGCATAGAGATAGAGCGTCGTGAGAGAAATAAATGAAATTGAATTTAAAGTGATTAGAAATGGGATTAGAAATTAGGTAAATCGCTGTCATCAGTATAACAGAATCTCTCATCAGTTCCTTCAGGTGAAATTTCCTCAAGGAAGTTTCATGTAACATTTTCATGAGTAAAAGTCGAGGAGAGTACAAGTCTTATTTTGAAGTAGAGAAAAGACTGTGTGTTTGTGTGATTACTTGATCTAATTTTCTTTTTTAGAATTTAATTTCAGTTATATCCCCAGAGACACATTGTCATATCCGAAACCTCTTTATTATATATATTTTTTTAAAAGCTTATACATTAAAAGGAGTATTTTTTACAAGCAATTATGTAATTAAAATATTCTCACTACATTAACAAAGAACTGTATTTTATTAAATTTCAGAAAGTGAAGCTCCTCAGCCGAAATTGCTTAGCAATTACAATTTGTAATTGCTAAGTAATTTCTGTTACTTGACTTTTCTGCAAAGTAAATGAAAACAATTCTCATTTCATAGTAAACTAAAAAACGTGGAATGTATGAAATGGTAGTGTAAACAAAAATAAAAAACCAATAATGAATAAAATAAAACTAATTAACTAAAATCTAATTCATCCAACAAGTCCTCTTTGATATTTAGGATGAAAATAATTTAAAACTCGTACAGTGAATTTGCACATTACCTTATACTATCTGCTGATGTCTTCCCACTTTCATTGCTTTCATTTTCTTATCTACTCTGATGGTCTTGAAACATATGAACTTCAAAAGACGAGGGGATACTGTGGCTACACATTAAAAAGGTTGCACGGAAACTTGTCATGGTTACTAGACATCAGCTTGTACAAAATTCACCCGAGAGTTCTCACAGAAGAAATTAATCAGTGACCTGAAATTATTTTCATCTGCCTCGTACGAGAAAAACCAAGCTCTTCAAACACTTTTCTGAAACAGATTTTTCTTCTTTTTTCATCATTAAGTGCAAAGCCTCTATTTAATTTAAGCAATATGCGAGGAAACCGACCGAATACCATCAAAAAAAAAAAAAAAAGAAAGAAAAGAAAATCATAGATAGTTCATTAGGGAAATAAGTATATCCATTCCTTCAAGAGGATTTTATTTCTAAATTAGTTGAAAAAATTAAGCAAAAGAAATAGTGAACCCTTGAAGTGACTTCGAAAAATCCCTGCTTGGTGTTAGCAGGTTCCTGATATTGCATTGCACTAAACATTGCCTATAAGAGTTCAATTTTTGTGTGATATTAAAACCCAGTCCGTTCCCACTGTTTTGATAAATTTGCGATGACTTTTTCTTTAGTCCACCTAAGAAGGATATTTTTAAAACTCAAGTGACACTTGGAAAAGCAATGCTTGACAATAATGTATTATTTATTTTCGATAAACAAATAATAATAAATCCATTCACAAGGATTAATTTTAAGTTGTGTTTAAAAGGGCGACTTGGAGAAATGCAAATATAATTGTACATATGTGACAAAGGCACACATTCACCCACCACTCAATTGCTGTGTTGAATTCTTCAGAGGGTCACCACATGATCCTTTCGCAAGAATGTTTACTCGCATGTTGGACAAGTGCCATGTTTCTCATCGGTATGCACACTTAGATGTGTTTTCAAATGCGAACTCTGTTGAAACCTCTTGTTAAAAATTTCGCATGGAAAAATTTTCTCTGATGTGAACCATTTCGTCTTTTCAGGTGAGACTACTTGAAAAATTTCTTGTGAGATTTTGCATGCAAAGGAGTAATCTCTGGTATGTTTTTTCATGTGATTTTTAAGATAGCCTTATTCAGAAAATTGCTTCCTGCATATTTTACATGAAAAAAGCTTTATTTAGTTAGACGGTGCTATTTCTGGTGCTTTTTAAGGGATCTTAGAGTAGAAAACAGAGCTGAGCATGTGACAAGTGAAATTTTCTCATCAATATATATTCTTAGATGTCTTTTCAGACTTGAACTGACTGAATACCGCTTATTGCAAATTTTGCATAGAAAAAGTTTGTGGTGTGAAACTTTCGTATCTTTTCAGATTCGAACCGTCTGAACCCTTGTTGCAAATTTCGCATAGAAAAAGATTCTAACCAGCATGAACTTCTAGATGTCTTTACAGACTCGAACTGTCTGAAACATTGTTTTGCAAATTTCACATTGAAACGATTTCTATCTGATGTGAACTCTTTCGTGTCTCTTCAGGTAAACGATTTTCAAAGATTATCTCGTGACAGATTTCGCGTGAAAAGGAGGTATGTGTGGTGTGCATTTTCATGTGTTTTTTAAGATAGCCTGATTCACAAAATTGTTTGCTACATATATTACACGTAAAAAAACTCTTCATCAGTTGGACGATAGCCTTTTGGTGATTTCTAAGAACTGAATAGCCGAAAACGTATAACTACAGAAGCGAAAAGTGAAAAAATTCTCATCCCTCTGCACTCTTAGATGACTTTTCAGATTCGAACTGTCTGAAAACTTTTTGTTGGAAATTTCTTATACAAAAGGTTTGTCACCAGTATGGTCTCTTAGATGACTTTTCAGAGTCGAGCTATCTGAAAACTTCTTGTTGCAATTTTTACAGAGAAAAGGTTTCTCATAGGAGTGAACTCTTAGATGTCTTTTCAGAGTCGAACTGTATGAAAACACCTTGTTGCAGATTTCACATAGAAAACTTTTCTCACAAGTATGAACTCTTAGATGACTTTTCAGATTCGAACTGTCTAAAAACCTCTTGTTGCAAATTTCACATAGAAAAGGTTTCTCACCAGTATGAATTCTTATATGCGTCTTCAGATGTGATCTTTGCAAAAACCTGTTGTTGCAAATTTCGCATAGAAAAGGTCTCTCATCAGTATGAACTCGTAGATGACTTTTCAAAGACGAATTATCTGAAAACTGCTTGTTGCAAATTTCGCATAGAAAAGGTTTCTCACCATCATGTATTCTTCGATGTATTTTCAGACTCGAATTGTCTGAAAACTTCTTGTTGCAAATTCCGCATTGAAAAGGTTTCTCACCAGTATGAACTCTTAGATGTCTCTTCAGGGTCGAACTGTTAGAAAACCTCTTGCTGCAAATTTCGCAAAGAAAAGGTTTCTCACTAGAATGAATTCTTAGATGTTTTCCCAGACTCGAATTGTTGGAAAACTTTTTGTTGCAAATTTCGCAGAGAAAAGTTTTCTCACCAGTATGAATTCTTATATGACTTTTCAGATGTGAACTCTGTGTAAACCTCTTGTTGCAAATTTCGCATAGAAAAGGTTTCTCACCGGTGTGAATACTTAGATGTGTTTTCAGATTTGATCTTTGTGAAAACTCCTTGTTGCAAATTTTGCAGAGAAAAGGTTTCTCACCATCATGTATTCTTCGATGTATTTTCAGAGTCGAATTGTCTGAAAACTTCTTGTTGCAAATTCCGCATTGAAAAGGTTTCTCAGCAGTATGAACTCTTAGATGTCTCTTCAGAGTCGAACTGTTAGAAAACCTCTTGTTGCAAATTTCGCATAGAAAAGGTTTCTCACTAGTATGAATTCTTAGATGTTTTCCCAGACTCGAATTGTTGGAAAACTTCTTGTTGCAAATTTTGCAGAGAAAAGTTTTCTCACCAGTATGAATTCTTATATGACTTTTCAGATGTGAACTCTGTGTAAACCTCTTGTTGCAAATTTCGCATAGAAAAGGTTTCTCACCGGTGTGAATACTTAGATGTGTTTTCAGATTTGATCTTTTTGAAAACTCCTTGTTGCAAATTTCGCAGAGAAAAGGTTTCACACCGGTGTGAATTCTTAGATGTCTTTTCATTTGCGAACTATCTGTAAACCTCTTGTTGCAAATTTTGCAGAGAAAAGGTTTCTCACCAGTATGAATTCTTAGATGTTTTTCCAGACTCGAACTGTCTTGAACTATAGAGTTGAAAATTTAGATCTACACACAATACTAGTGAGTTTTCACTAGTATGCAGTCTTAGATTTGTTTTCACACTCGAACTGTCTGAAAGTGTCTTGTTGCCAATTTTGCATGGAAAAGGTCTCTCTGGTGTGTACTCTTTCATGACTGCTCAGGTGAGATCGGTCCAAGAATTTCTTGTGACAGAATTTGGATGTAAACCACTTATCTTCAGTTTGCTTTGTGATGTAGTTTTCATGATTGAGAAAATTGTTTGCCCCGTATTTTACACGAAAAGTTTTCAGTGAATGCATAAAGATCATGGTGCCCTTTAAGAAACCGTAGAATCGAAAACCTAGAGCTACACAAGAAATTAAAAGCTTTTTCTTCACTATGAGATCTGAGATACTTTTAAGGATTTGTCTACAGTCATGATTTCCTACAAATTTCACTCACAGT